>NW_018406909.1:21788-37350 GCF_002113885.1 Mizuhopecten yessoensis
AAATTATGGTCGGATAATGGCGGTTATCGAACTTGTCCGAGGTTTCATGGTAATTAACCTTGTTGTGAAGTTTGAAGTTAATCCGTTAATAATTACTCGAGATATCGAGCGGACACTGTTTCGGCAAGTAAAGGGGCATAACTCCAGAAATTATGGTCGGATATTGGCGGTTATCGAACTTTTCCGAGGTTTCATGGTAATTAACCTTGTTGTGAAGTATGCTCACGTGATAACATAATACGTCCCCGTCTTCGACGGGCGTATAAAAATGATAGTTTTCACTAGGCCTATAGCTAGTGAAAAATATCACTTTTATAGAATGACTAATTTTCAATATTTCTCTGGTAAAAATGTAATAAAACACCAGTCTACATATGTTCTCTCTTTCGTTTACTGTGATGCACTTACATGACGTTCGGTATTCTATTAATAAGGTTTAAATTGTCATGTTGTGGAAATGTTCACGATTTTCGCATTTACTTATTTATAAGTGCAAATATATTGACACATTATGACATATTTAGGCTACTACAGTATTGCTTAAACAAACAGATTAAAAAACTAAAATATTTACTGTAGTTCGACTCACGATTTGTACTGTAAATGTTAACAAAGATCATTTTCAGTTGATTATTTTATTAGATTAAATAGCAGCACATTACTTGTATTATATAAAAGGAGAAACACATACATATAATCTTTAACATGAAATCACAGCCAAAATATTAAGTAACACTGTATTGTAAGTACTAGTAATATAAAATCTAAACACAAGAACGGAATACTATTAGTTACACGGATTTTTGGCAGGGTATACGGGATGGTATGACCCTAAAGGGTTTCGTATTTCCGGAGGCCGATAGACCGAAGGAAATACGAAATCCTGTAGGTTCATACCATCCCGTATACCCTGCCAAATATTCGTGTAACGAATTTATTACCCATTTGAGTCTTTTATATTGGTTTTGTACAGTTCCCCGTCAACTTTTCTGTTGTCAAGATAAAAATGGCACAGTAGATCTACCTCATTTAGTTTCGTTTTATCAAATTCCTCGAACTGTTCTTCCTGATTCTTTTCTTTTAAATACGTCCTCAGCATGTTTGCCGCTCGTCTGTTCGACTTTTGTGTGTTTTGTGGCACATAGCCCTTTTGGCGAGTATTTCCTCATCAGTATGCGAAGCGAAACGTTTTGTCATTTTGTAAACATCGCCGGAAGCAGACGACGAATGCGAGTTGTCTCCCATTGCCCGGCCGCAAGATACAAAGACACGTGACCCGTATACCCCTTGTAAAAGCACGTGATTCCACCGTATTACTGCTGAGAATCACGTGACATGACCGTATACCTCCTGAGATTTTCGTATACCCCTTGAGATTTACGAATGCGGTTTGGTACACTGTAGCTTTTAACCAATCAGATTCCTAGATTTTTCTCAAAGGGGTAATAAATAAAGTAATGGCGATAGGACAAAAACAAAATGGAAACACAAAATGGTATATTACAAATGACATTGTATAGATCTATCATAAGAATATGTTATTGATCAATATTCAGTAAAAAGTACATCAACTAAATGTGACCGAGAGGTTAAATTCAGTGTTCTGATGGTTACTATACACCATAAGGCTATCTAAAGTGGAAATATGCTGCAGTACAAAGTAGGCTATAACAGACCCTACGGTTGTGCTAGTTTCAATGCTATTTTCAAAATGAATATACAACTTCTAATGGTGTATCATTACCCAATGGTGTTTTGTCGACCAATGGTGTACCATCAACCAATAGTGTACCATCAACCAATAGTGTACCATCAATCAATGGTGTACCATCAAACAATGGTGTACCTAGTGTACCATCAACCAATGGTGTACCATCAACCAATGTTGTATCATCAACCAATGGTGTACCATCAACAAATGGTGTAACATCAACCAATAGTGTACCATATATGTATGTACATACAGTAGGTAGGTATAAATGATCCGCAGATGTACATACAGTAGGTAGGTATAAATGATCCGTAGATGTACATACAGTAGATAGGTATAAATGATCCGTAGATGTTCATATAGTAGGTAGGTATAAATGATCCGTAGATGTACATACAGTAGGTAGGAATAAATGATCCGTAGATGTACATATAGTAGGTAAGTATAAATGATCCGTAGATGTACATACAGTAGGCAGGTATAAATGATCTGTAGATGTACATACAGTAGGTATAAATGATCCATAGATGTACATACAGTGGGTAGGTATAAATGATGTACATACAGTAGGTAGGTATAAATGATCCATAGATGTACATCCAGTAGGTAGGTATAAATGGTCCGTAGATGTACATATAGTAGGTAGGTATAAATGATCCGCAGATGTGCATACAGTAGGTAGGTATAAATGATCCGCAGATGTACATACAGTAGGTAGGTATAAATGATCCGGAGATGTACATATAGGAGGTAGGTATAAATGATCCGTAGATGTATGTAAATACAGTAGGTAGGTATAAATGATCCATAGATGTACATCCAGTAGGTAGGTATAAATGGTCCGTAGATGTACATATAGTAGGTAGGTATAAATGATCCGCAGATGTGCATACAGTAGGTAGGTATAAATGATCCGCAGATGTACATGTAGTAGGTAGGTATAAATGATCCGAAGATGTATGTAAATACAGTAGGTAGGTATAAATGATCCATAGATGTACATCCAGTAGGTAGGTATAAATGGTCCGTAGATGTACATATAGTAGGTAGGTATAAATGATCCGCAGATGTGCATACAGTAGGTAGGTATAAATGATCCGCAGATGTACATTCAGTAGGTAGGTATAAATGATCCATAGATGTACATCCAGTAGGTAGGTATAAATGGTCCGTAGATGTACATATAGTAGGTAGGTATAAATGATCCGTAGCTGTATGTAAATACAGTAGGTAGGTATAAATGATCCATAGATGTACATACAGTAGGTAGCTACAAATGATCCGTAGATGTACAATTAGTAGGTAGGTATAAATGATCCGTAGATGTACAGATAGTAGGTAGGTATAAATGATCCGTAGATGTATATATAGTAGGTAGGTATAAATGATCCGTAGATGTACATCTAGTAGGTAGGTATAAATGATCCGTAGATGTATGTAAATACAGTAGGTAGGTATAAATGATCCATAGATGTACATACAGTGGGTAGGTATAAATGATGTACATACAGTAGGTAGGTATAAATGATCCGGAGATGTACATATAGGAGGTAGGTATAAATGATCCGTAGATGTATGTAAATACAGTAGGTAGGTATAAATGATCCATAGATGTACATACAGTGGGTAGGTATAAATGATCCGCAGATGTACATACAGTAGGTAGGTATAAATGATCTGTAGGTGTACATATAGGAGGTAGGTATAAATGATCCGTAGATGTATGTAAATACAGTAGGTAGGTATAAATGATCCATAGATGTACATACAGTAGGGAGGTATAAATGATCTGTAGATGTACATACAGTAGGGTTGACTGAGTAACCGTTAATCGGTCGGTTTAGTAATCAACCAATAAACAACAACAAAGACATTCCATAGATGTACATACAGTAGGTAGGTATAAATGATCGGTAGATGTACATACAGTAGGTAGGTATAAATGATCGGTAGATGTACATACAGTAGGTAGGTATAAATGATCCGAAGATGTACATATAGTAGGTAGGTATAAATGATCCGTAGATGTACATACAGTAGGTAGGTATACATTATCCGTAGATGTACATACAGTAGGTAGGTATAAATGATCCATAGATGTACATACAGTAGGTAGGTATAAATGATCTGTAGATGTACATACAGTAGGGTTGACTGAGTAACCGTTAATCGGTCGGTTTAGTAATCAACCAATAAACAACAACAAAGACATTACACATGTTTAGCTAATATCCTATTTAAAACTTTTTTACAGTTCATATTTATTAGTTAGCATTAAAATTACTAACGTAGATCAAGCTCTTGACACCTAAAGGCAGGAAATACATATATATGTTACTTCAATAAGATTATTTTACTGACAACATGCTATAAAAGTTATTTCTACTTAAACTTAAATGCAGTAATGTTGTTCTTGAGGAACATGGTTTTATTGAGGAACTAATTCATAGATGATAGCCCCAGTTAAGCATTGAACTGCTTTCAGTTGGAATTCATAGGCAATATGAATGCCATCTGGACAAAGGCAAATTCAATGAAGCGTACTAGTGCCTCATGTTGGATTTGCCTCTGTCCAGTTGGAATTTATATTGCCTATAAATGCCAACTGAAAGCAGTTCAATACTTAAATTTACCAGTTTTGGAATCTGTTCATCTCATAGAAAATTCAATTACACTTACTATTATTCAGCATTTAGTTCAAATAATGTATGTACCATGTATGCGTGTTCAATGAATAGAACAGCCATCGCACAGGGAGGGTCAGTAGCGTAACAATTATGACGTTATAATAATGATGACCTCAACAATCGGTCCATGGCATTCATAGCCTACATGAATGCCAACTGAATTTGGTAGGGTTATATAGTGACAATGCCATATGATGGTAAATATGGTTTGATGTTTCACATATCATTCAACTGTTTACTCTGGAGAATATTTTTACAATTTCCTATCCTCAAACAAAAGGATCTACCTCGCTATTTAGGGATTTCACATGTATGGTGTGGGTGACATCTCTACGTCAATCATTCTCCTACTATGGAGTACAACAACAATACCCTAACAGGCCAGTCTGAACATTGTTATTTCCAAAAAATCTTATTTCGGTCTTATCATTAGATAATTTGTAGGTATAAGCCAGGGTAAATAAATTTATGTGCGACTATTCGGTTTCTAATTTTCGTAACCAGTTTGTGGTCTTCCGACTGAGACAATGTAACCAGTTATCCGCTGACAACCCTAATATATACAGCAGATAACCCTAATATATACAGCGGATAACCCTAATATATACAGCGGACAACCCTAATATATACAGAGGACAACCTTAATATATACAGCGGACAACCCTAATATATACAGCGGATAACCCTAATATATACAGCGGATAACCCTAATATATACAGTGGACAACCCTAATATATACAGCGGACAACCCTAATATATACAGAGGATAACCCTAATATATACAGCGGACAACCCTAATATATACAGACACTATCAATATCAAGAAAAAAAGGACGAAAGCAATGCAAAATATGTAAACAAAATTACTACGGCAGGCAATATATAATGATCACAGAAAATACAACTATCAGTGGCTGTAGATCACACAATGTATTTAGTCATTACACAGGTAACACAGCATGTCTCGTTACATACCTCATAACTGATAAGGTTACAACAAATACAAGGTGAATAATGGACCAAATTGTGATTATCATAATGCAATCAAATCAGGGTGTTATTCCCAGAGAACTTTAGACCAAGGTATCGTAATCAGTTAAAACATAGACAAATTAAGGTGTTATTAAACATGGGGACCCAGGTGTTATCATCAGTAAACATGGAAACCCAGGTGTTATCATCAGTAAACATGGAAACCAAGGTGTTATCATCAGTAAACATGGGGACCCAGGTGTTATCATCAGTAAACATGGAAACCCAGGTGTTATCATTACAACAAAATAAGGTGTTATTACGGACGAATGTATTATGATTTGTTTATATTCGGAAGAGGATGATAATATCATTAGTGGATACATTTGACACAATGTGTTACAAACTGACAAAAGTGCTGTAACATGTGAAGCAAGGTGTTGACCTCAGAAACAATACATCATTAAATACACAATAGAAATACACAATAGAAATAATAGAAATACACAATAGAAATACAAAGTACCAAAGCACATAACAAAATAAATAGAAAGTTGATGCAGAATGAATAACAACGTAAACAATTACTAAACCAAATCAGCACAATTTTACCAAAGATCAAACGAATGTAAATCTATGTCGATAGTGTGCTGAAATAGGTAGAAATTAGCATAACAGGAGAGGTGCCTATCAAAACCTTACGACATTACAAACTTACAACTACCAAAATAAATAACAACAGGGTCACTGGAATAAATATTTGGTCGAATGGCTCAATGAACACTTTTAAATATTTTTTCAGGAATATCCTTTTCACACTGAACTAGCAGGACATGATGTTGCTATAAAGACCAGCAATGCTGGCTGCTATGAAATCTCTCAACTCTGAGCACAATTAAAAATACAGTCATTTCATTGAAAAATAATGCCAAACAATTAAAAATACAGTCTTTTCATTAAAAAATTATGCCAAACAATTACAAATAAAGTCTATTAAAAATTCAGTCTTTTCATTAGAAATTAATGCCAAACTGAGGACTGCTTTTCTGACAGTAAAAATATGGAACTACACAAACAGATTGTCTATACCATATTATATTGTGTAGGAGGCCCAATACAAATGAATAAAAGCTCAAAGCTTGTAGTCCCTGACAGCCCATGGCTGAGCAATGGCTAACGATGGCTACATATATATCAACACTAGTTATAGGTATGTACCACCACTCATCCTTACATCAATATCAAAGCTTGTAGTCCCTGACAGCCCACGGCTGAGCAATGGCTAACGATGGCTACATATATATCAACTCTAGTTATAGGTATGTACCACCACTCATCCTTACATCAATATCAAAGCTTGTAGTCCCTGACAGCCCACGGCTGAGCAATGGCTAACGATGGCTACATATATATCAACTCTAGTTATAGGTATGTACCACCACTCATCCTTACATCAATATCAAAGCTTGTAGTCCCTGACAGCCCACGGCTGAGCAATGGCTAACGATGGCTACATATATATCAACTCTAGTTATAGGTATGTACCACCACTCATCCTTACATCAATATCAAAGCTTGTAGTCCCTGACAGCCCACGGCTGAGCAATGGCTAACGATGGCTACATATATATCAACTCTAGTTATAGGTATGTACCACCACTCATCCAATTTTACACTTATCAATATCAAATTATACAAATAGATTTTCAGAAATCTTACAACCATGATTTTGAATGAAAGCATTGCAATAAAAAAACGAAATGTTATAAACACAATTGTAAAAAATATTTGTTAAAATATCAGAAACACATAAATACATCACAAAATATTTGTTACAATAAAATATCAGAAACACATAAATACATCACAAAATATTTTCAAATAGGATTAATGCCAATCTCAATACAATTAATAAAGTACGATTAAATAGGCAAAAATATTAACGACACTATAAATAAAGGATTATATCAAAATGATTTTAAAATGAAATAAACATGTTTGAAATGCATAACCAAACCACAATTTCATTTTTTTTTTCAAATCTAAAAAATCCAATTAGAGTTCGTTTTAGGTACATCGAATGTAAATGTATCACTGGAACAATGATAGAAAACCTGACGACTCCCCCACACAGTGACGGGGATTATACATGGCAGATTGATAAGGTGTCATTCCTGAATGTATAATTTCTATAAAATCACAGGCGATTTACAGACATTTGTTGTTTCTGTCCTACTGTTTGTATATGTGCAGTGGATAAGACACTATGGCATATATAAGTAAACTTCAGAACACCCAAGTAACACACGGTAATGGCTATATATATCCATTTTTTATGCAGACATTATACGGCTATATCTATTTATCAGTAGAAATTCTTCAGCTATATCCATTTTGTAGGCAGAAATACTACAGCTATATCCGTTTTGTATGCAGAAATTCTACAGCTATATCCATTTTGTCAGTGGAATTATATACAGCTTTAGCTATATCCATTTTGTCAGGAGAAATAAAACAGCTATATATCCATTTTGTCAGGAGAATTTCTACAGCTATATCTGTTTTGTCAGGGAAGTTTCTACAGCTATATCCATTTGTCAGGAGAATTTCTACAGCTATATCCTTTTTGTCAGGAGAATTTCTACAGCTATATCCATTTTGTCAGGGAAATTTTATGGCAGCTATATCCATTTTGTCAAGGGAAATTCTACAGTAATTTCTTTATTCTGACTCTTTATTCTATTTTACCTAGCACTCGAGATAAACCTTTGATTTGATGTACATTTATAGGGCCAGCATATTGTCCTGAAAAGAAGACTCAACTCAACTACTAGAGTTAACACTTCATGTAAAGTGTACTTATTGGACAGATACACCTAGTACAACTGTTCTGAAGTGTTCAGTAAAATAACATTAACTAAAGGAGACTTATTGACAAGGGCTTCGGTTAGACGCGCTCAAACACAACAGTTACTGGTGAGAACACATCAGTCAGAACGCGCTCAAACACAACAGTTACTGGTGAGAACACATCAGTCAGAACGCGCTCAAACACAACAGTTACTGGTGAGAACACATTCATATTATATTCTTCATATCATTTACTACGATGCTACAATTGATGATTTTCTTGTGTATCTCCTAAAAAGAATTTAGATGTCATAACAACTATGTTTCCAAAATATATCATGTTTCAAAAATGTTGTTTATTCTACCTCACAGAACCACCAGGTTTACATACGTAGCCCCCCCCCCCCCCCCCCCCCCCACCCCCCAATACCTATACAGCCCACAATGCTTACAGTTCCTCAATATATTTGATGAAAATTTCCTCCAATATTCCTGATATAATTGATACATATTTTATCGGAGGACAAACATTTCACCTACTTGGTTGGTGACTGGTGTGACCCTATACACTTGGCACCCTAACTTCTATGAATAATTCCACCTACATATAACTCTTTCATTTTTCCTTCAATAAAATTCATCAGTTTGAAAATATGTTTGTATCAAAGTTTTACTTTATACTGAAACGATAAATATGTATGAAAGGTTCCACAACATTTCAAGACTGACTGGTGCCTTTGTCCAGTTGTGACCGACTAGCTTGACAAAGGGACCAGTGGGTCTGCAACATTGCGACATGTTCTCTACATACATTGTTTGTGTAAAAAGTACCACTTTTGATCCATAGGAACAATCAGTTTAGTGATCCTAGGCCCTCATACATCTGTATCCTAGGCCCTCATACATCTGTATCCTAGGCCCTCATACATCTGTATCCTAGGCCCTCAAACATCTGTATCCTAGGCCCTCATACATCTGTATTTAATTCAAAAATCAAAGATAACATTGCACTTTCTTGATCACAGTTTGTTTGGTGAACTGATCATAAAGTTGAATAACAGCGGCCTTTGTAGTGACGTTTTTCTCTTCATATAGCCGCAGTGTTGACAATGCTTTTCATAGTCGCCAAGATATGGGACCATCCTTAGTCTCACTGGGGTGGTGGCTGTGCAGGATAAGGCACAGCTCCCTGGGAGTCAAACTGTATATGTGAGGCGGGGTAAGGCTGGGGTGGGAGGTTTGCTCCAGGGTAGGACTGAGGTGGGAGGTTTCCTCCAGGGTAGGGCTGAGGGTTTGCTCCAGGGTAAGGCTGGGCTGCAGAAGGTGGTGCAGAGGGCTCATATCCTGTCTGAGGGGGGAGGCTTGCTCCTGGGTAGGGCTGTACACCATAGGGCGGGGCAGTAAACTGGCCTGTCGGATAGGCTCCAGCTGGGTAGGGCGGAGCTGTAACACAAAACAGTTTACTATTACTATACTCGAACAGTATTTGGAGAACTAAATTAAACTTGCTTTAGAATGGTTGAGTATAACAGAATTTCAATTTAATACTAAGATACTGTATGTAACAATTAGTGGACACTAGTCAGAGGTACGTAACAGCTAGTGGACACTAGTCAGAGGTACGTAACAGCTAGTGGACACTAGTCAGAGGTACGTAACAGCTAGTGGACACTAGTCAGAGGTACGTAACAGCTAGTGGACACTAGTCAGAGGTACGTAACAGCTAGTGGACACTAGTCAGAGGTACGTAACAGCTAGTGGACACTAGTCAGAGGTACGTAACAGCTAGTGGACACTAGTCAGAGGTACGTAACAGCTAGTGGACACTAGTCAGAGGTACGTAACAGCTAGTGGACACTAGTCAGAGGTACGTAACAGCTAGTGGACACTAGTCAGAGGTACGTAACAGCTAGTGGACACTAGTCAGAGGTACGTAACAGCTAGTGGACACTAGTCAGAGGTACGTAACAGCTAGTGGACACTAGTCAGAGGTACGTAACAGCTAGTGGACACTAGTCAGAGGTACGTAACAGCTAGTGGACACTAGTCAGAGGTACGTAACAGCTAGTGGACACTAGTCAGAGGTACGTAACAGCTAGTGGACACTAGTCAGAGGTACGTAACAGCTAGTGGACACTAGTCAGAGGTACGTAACAGCTAGTGGACACTAGTCAGAGGTACGTAACAGCTAGTGGACACTAGTCAGAGGTACGTAACAGCTAGTGGACACTAGTCAGAGGTACGTAACAGCTAGTGGACACTAGTCAGAGGTACGTAACAGCTAGTGGACACTAGTCAGAGGTACGTAACAGCTAGTGGACACTAGTCAGAGGTACGTAACAGCTAGTGGACACTAGTCAGAGGTACGTAACAGCTAGTGGACACTAGTCAGAGGTACGTAACAGCTAGTGGACACTAGTCAGAGGTACGTAACAGCTAGTGGACACTAGTCAGAGGTACGTAACAGCTAGTGGACACTAGTCAGAGGTACGTAACAGCTAGTGGACACTAGTCAGAGGTACGTAACAGCTAGTGGACACTAGTCAGAGGTACGTAACAGCTAGTGGACACTAGTCAGAGGTACGTAACAGCTAGTGGACACTAGTCAGAGGTACGTAACAGCTAGTGGACACTAGTCAGAGGTACGTAACAGCTAGTGGACACTAGTCAGAGGTACGTAACAGCTAGTGGACACTAGTCAGAGGTACGTAACAGCTAGTGGACACTAGTCAGAGGTACGTAACAGCTAGTGGACACTAGTCAGAGGTACGTAACAGCTAGTGGACACTAGTCAGAGGTACGTAACAGCTAGTGGACACTAGTCAGAGGTACGTAACAGCTAGTGGACACTAGTCAGAGGTACGTAACAGCTAGTGGACACTAGTCAGAGGTACGTAACAGCTAGTGGACACTAGTCAGAGGTACGTAACAGCTAGTGGACACTAGTCAGAGGTACGTAACAGCTAGTGGACACTAGTCAGAGGTACGTAACAGCTAGTGGACACTAGTCAGAGGTACGTAACAGCTAGTGGACACTAGTCAGAGGTACGTAACAGCTAGTGGACACTAGTCAGAGGTACGTAACAGCTAGTGGACACTAGTCAGAGGTACGTAACAGCTAGTGGACACTAGTCAGAGGTACGTAACAGCTAGTGGACACTAGTCAGAGGTACGTAACAGCTAGTGGACACTAGTCAGAGGTACGTAACAGCTAGTGGACACTAGTCAGAGGTACGTAACAGCTAGTGGACACTAGTCAGAGGTACGTAACAGCTAGTGGACACTAGTCAGAGGTACGTAACAGCTAGTGGACACTAGTCAGAGGTACGTAACAGCTAGTGGACACTAGTCAGAGGTACGTAACAGCTAGTGGACACTAGTCAGAGGTACGTAACAGCTAGTGGACACTAGTCAGAGGTACGTAACAGCTAGTGGACACTAGTCAGAGGTACGTAACAGCTAGTGGACACTAGTCAGAGGTACGTAACAGCTAGTGGACACTAGTCAGAGGTACGTAACAGCTAGTGGACACTAGTCAGAGGTACGTAACAGCTAGTGGACACTAGTCAGAGGTACGTAACAGCTAGTGGACACTAGTCAGAGGTACGTAACAGCTAGTGGACACTAGTCAGAGGTACGTAACAGCTAGTGGACACTAGTCAGAGGTACGTAACAGCTAGTGGACACTAGTCAGAGGTACGTAACAGCTAGTGGACACTAGTCAGAGGTACGTAACAGCTAGTGGACACTAGTCAGAGGTACGTAACAGCTAGTGGACACTTGTCAGAGGTACGTAACAGCTAGCGGACACTAGTCAGAGGTACATAACAGCTAGTGGACAATTGTCAGAGGTACGTAACAGCTAGTGGACACTAGTCAGAGGTTTATAACTAAGTACAGGCGATCTTACATCAACATGTTAAGAATATCATACATCAATCACTATCCTGATCAGGTTTGAGAGATCATAGAGAGCTAACTAATGATTCAACTAATGTACCAGCAGTATACTTACCGCCTGCTGGCTGAATAGTATAACCATCACCAGGTGGGTAGGCAGCACCACTCATATCTCCACCAGGCAAAGGGGGCTTACTCATGTCAGAACCTAAAACAAATAAATACAAAGGGAGCTAACTCATGTCAGAACCTTAAACAAATACAAAGGGAGGTTACTCATGTCCGAACCTTAAACAAATACAAAGCGGCCTTACTCATGTCAGAACCTAAAACAAATACAAAGGGGCCTTACTCATGTCAGAACCTAAAACAAATACAAAGGGAGCTTACTCATGTCAGAACATAAAACAAATACAAAGGGGCCTTACTCATGTCAGAACATAAAACAAATACGAAGGGGGCTTATTCATGTCAGAACCTAAAACAAATACAAAGGGGCCTTACTCATATCAGAACATAAAATAAATATGAAGGGGGCTTACTCATGTCAGAACATAAAATAAATATAAAGGGGGCTTACTCATGTCAGAACATAAAACAAATACAAAGGGGACTTACTCATGTCAGAACAATTTTTTCTTGCTGAAATGGACACGATATAGTCAGAAGTGTTATTTCCCCATATAAACCAAGGAGAACAGATAACCAAAGGGTAATATAACTAACAATTTATATAATGCACATAAGGGCATTTCTATCCATACAACTTGTGAGGAACATCCATGTGGAACATCTGCATTGGATATACATGCGGATCATCCGCGTGGGACATACATGCAGAACATCCACGTGGGATACACATGTGGAACATCCACGTGGGATACACACATCCCACATTGGTGTAATCATTTACCTATACTATTATGAAGTAATTATCAGATGCAACAATGTTTTATTATGAGGTTATACAATTGAAAATGTGTCAAATTGTCATATGACAGACTGTGGCAATTAATCTTGCTGTCAGCAAGTTTTTACTCCACCCCAAGAATAAAACATTTGAAAGCTGGCCCTGAAGCTGGCCCTGAAGCTGGCCCTAAAGCTGGCCCTGAAGCTGGCCCTGAAGCTGAAGCTGGCCCTGAAGCTGGCCCTAAAGCTGGCCCTGAAGCTGGCCCTGAAGGTCTTTCATGGATCGTTAAAGTTTAGGTATGCTGGACATTTTCTGTTCTTCCCAAATATGGCTTCAGTTTGTGTAACAGTACGTTATCTAGAAATTCTGCCATAATTAGTGTTCCTTCTGCATTGTCTACGTCCTGTTTTTCCAAAATTTTGGTTAAGAGTTTGGAGAAGAAGAGTCATTCATTATATACAGGTATTAGGAATACAGAGGTTCTACCCTGGGGTGCAAAATTTGGTGTCAGAACATCAGTACAGCCTCAGTTCTGACTCAAGTTCTAGGTAGATTATCTATATCCAACATGCCTATATATGATAGACTCTATTAGCCACTATGATCTGGTTTCTGACTAGGACGTTTCCCTGTTTACTTTGTTCAATTAAGAAAGTGGTGACCTATATACTTTCTAAGAGCCAGATGCGGTGGAGGAAATTCCTGTTTTTTTTTAGGAAATGCCTAACTCCAGAGGTACACTACTTGATTTTGATATTGTGAGGAAATGCCTAACTCAAGAGTTACCTGGTTTGGTTTGAGGAAATGCATAGCTCCAGAGGTACACTACTGACATATTTAGATGTGTACACAATGTTTATGGACATGTTTAGATGTGTACTCTATGTTCGCTGACATGTTTAGATGTGTACACAATGTTTACTGACATGTTTAGATGTGTACTCTATGTTTGCTGACATGTTTAGATGTGTACACAATGTTTATGGACATGTTTAGATGTGTACTCTATGTTCGCTGACATGTTTAGATGTGTACACAATATTTACCGAAATGTTTAGATGTGTAAACAATGTTTGCTGACATGTTTAGATGTGTACACATTGTTTACCGACATGTTGAGATGTGAACACAATGTTTATGGACATGTTCCAATGGGGACACAATGTTTACAGACATGTTTAGATGTGTACACAATATTTACCGAAATGTTTAGATGTGTAAACAATGTTTGCTGACATGTTTAGATGTGTACACATTGTTTACCGACATGTTTAGATGTGAACACAATGTTTATGGACATGTTCCAATGGGGACACAATGTTTACAGGCATGTTTAGATGTGTACACTATGTTTCCTGACATGTTTAGATGTGTACACAATGTTTACTGACGACATATTTAGATGTGTACACAATGTTTACAGACATGATTAGATGTGTACTCTATGTTTGCTGACATGTTTAGATGTGTACACAATGTTTATGGACATGTTCAGATGTGTAAACTATGTTTACTGACATGTTTAGATGTGTACACAATGTTTATGGACATGTTTAGATGTGTACACAATGTTTGCTGACATGTTTAGATGTGTACACAATATTTACCGAAATGTTTAGATGTGTAAACAATGTTTGCTGACATGTTTAGATGTGTACACAATGTTTACTGACGACATATTTAGATGTGTACTCTATGTTCGCTGACATGTTTAGATGTGTACACAATATCTACTGACATATTTAGATGTGTACTAAATGTTTACTGACATGTTTAGATGTGTACACAATGTTTAGATGTATACACTATGTTTACTGACATGTTTAGATGTGTACACTGACATGTTTAGATGTATACACTGTACATGTTTAGATGTGTACACTGTACATGTTTAGATGTGTACACTGATATGTTTAGATGGGTACACTGACATATTTAGATGTGTACTAAATGTTTACTGACATGTGTAGATGTGTACACTGATATGGTTAGATGTGTACACTTGTATGTTTAGATGTGTACACTGTACATGTTTAGATGTGTACACTGATATGTTTAAATGTGTAAACTGCACATGTGTACATTTTCAGTAATATTGAGTTGGGATTTACCTTGATTGTTGATGTCATAGGGAGCAGGACCAGTTGTTGTGTCATAGGGAGCAGGACCAGTTGTTGTGTCATAAGAAGGGGGTGGTACCAGTGGCTGGCTCACATTCATAGGCTGAGCTGTAACATAATTAATTTCATCTCAATTGGATCCTTGTCAGAACTCACTTGATTTTTACACTCACAACACTGTTCTAGATTGCTTTCGTTAGTTTCGCCTTTAAAAAAAATAAAAATGGATCCTTATATAAGTACTGATGACAAATTCTTTTTATCAATCAAATCAGTAAAAGAACCATTCAAATTTAAACCAGTCAATTTCCATTACAAAGGTTACTCTATTAAATTCTTTGATGACTTCATGAGGAAATCAACATCCAAGTCATTGATGATAATGTTACCCTTATCTTTAGTAATACATCA
>NW_018406910.1:0-395 GCF_002113885.1 Mizuhopecten yessoensis
ACATTACAGGTCTAAATGATAAATAATTCTCTTTACAGGTCTACATTATATATTATTCACCTGAAAGGTCTACACGATGTTTATACGATAAATCAATCACCTAACAGGTCTACTTGATGTATAATGCACCTTACATATCTACACTATATATAAATCACCTGAAAGGTCTACTCGTTAAATAATTCACCTTTCAGGTCTACACAATATATAATTCACCTCACAAGACTACAAGATAAATAATTCACCTTACGAGTCTACCCTATATATATTTCACTTTACATGTCTACACGTTATATGATTCAGCTCACAAGACTACACGATATATAATTTACCAAATAGGTCGAATATGGTATTGTTCGTTACCCTCATGCCCTTCGCCACCACGATAAGCACAA
>NW_018406910.1:2198-2570 GCF_002113885.1 Mizuhopecten yessoensis
TTTTTTAGATAGATATGACTTTCTTTATATAGTTTTTTTTCTATATTTATTTTAACATTCAAAAAATACATTACATATAGTACGATATAGATTACACATATATGGTTATAATTTAACAAAATCTAACGGTCAATCTTTTTCGCACACGTACATGAATCTTAACATATAACACTACTTCAAGAACAGTATCGAAGTACAGATCATTTTAACACTAAAAGTAAGAGGAAAGGAGAAGAAACAGAAAAACGTGTAGAGAGGCAAGACAGAAACATGTAGAGAGGCAAGACAGACACATATAGAGAGGCAAGACAGAAACATGTAGAGAGACAAGACAGAAACATATAGAGAGGCAAGACAGACACATATAGAGAG
>NW_018406911.1:0-395 GCF_002113885.1 Mizuhopecten yessoensis
CTGCCCCAGCACCATGTTGTATCACCTTAATACATCAATGTTTATTTCTGCCCCAGGACCATGTTGTATCACCTTAATAAATCATTGTTTGCCTCTGTCCCAGCACCATGTTGTATCACCTTAATTCATCATTGTTTATATCTGTTCCAGCAACAAATTTTATCACCTTTATACATCATTGTTTGTCTCTGTCCCAGCACCATGTTGTATCACCTTTATGCATCATTGTTTGTCTCTGCTCAAGCACCATGTTGTATCACCTTTATACATCATTGTTTGTCTCTGTCCCAGCACCATGTTGTATCACCTTAATAAATCATTGTTTGCCTCTGTCCCAGCACCATGTTGTCTCACCTTAATACATCATTGTTTGCCTCTGTCCCAGCACCATGTTG
>NW_018406911.1:3000-3526 GCF_002113885.1 Mizuhopecten yessoensis
GTATCTCTGCCCCAGCACCATGTTCTATCACCTTCATACATCATTGTTTGCCTCTGTCCCAGCACCATGCTGTATCATCTTAATACATCATTGTTTATCTCTGCCCCAGCACCATGTTGTATCACCTTAATACATCAATGTTTATTTCTGCCCCAGGACCATGTTGTATAACCTTAATACATTATTGTGTATCTTTACCCAAGCACCATGGTTTGTCACCTTAATACATCAATGTTTATTTCTGCCCCAGGACCATGTTGTATCACCGTAATACATCATTGTCTATCTCTGGCCCAGCACTATGTTGTATCACCTTAATACATCAATGTTTATTTCTGCCCCAGGACCATGTTGTATAACCTTAATACATTATTGTGTATCTTTACCCAAGCACCATGGTTTGTCACCTTAATACATCATTCTTTGTCTCTGGCCCAGCACCATGTTGTATCACCTTTATGCATCATTGTTTGTCTCTGCTCAAGCACCATGTTGTATCACCTTTATACATCATTGTTTGTCTCTG
>NW_018406911.1:4892-5361 GCF_002113885.1 Mizuhopecten yessoensis
ATGTGTCACCTTAATACATCCTTGTTTATCTCTGTCCAAGTACCATGTTGTATCACCTTCATACATCGTTGTTTATCTCTGTCCCAGCACCATGTTGTATCACTTTAATACATCCTTGTTTATCTCTGTCCAAGCACCATGTTGTATCACCTTAATACATCATTGTTTGTATCTGTCCCAGCACCATGGTGTATCACTTTAATACATCCTTGTTTATCTCTGTCCAAGCACCATGTTGTGTCACCTTAATACATCCTTGTTTGTCGCTGGCCCAGCACCATGTTGTATCCCCTTAATACATCATTGTTTGCCTCTGTCCCAGCACAATGTTGTATCACCTTAATACATCATTGTTTGTCTCTGCCCCAGCACCATGGTGTGTCATCTTAATACATCCTTGTTTATCTCTGTCCAAGGACCATGTTGTGTCACCTTAATACATCCTTGTTTGTCTCTGGCCCAGCACCAT
>NW_018406911.1:6719-7144 GCF_002113885.1 Mizuhopecten yessoensis
ACTATCTCTGTCCCAGCACCATGTTGTATCACTTTAATACATCCTTGTTTATCTCTGTCCCAACACCATGTTGTATCACCTTTATACATCATTGTTTGTCTCTGTTCCAGCACCATGTTGTATCACTTTAATACACCATTGTCAATCTCTGCCCAACCACCATGTTGTATCATCTTAATAATCCTTGTTTATCTCTGCTCCAGCACCATGTTCTATCACCTTAATACACTCTTGTTAATCTCTGCCCCAGCACCATGTTGTATCACTTTAATACATCATTGTTTATCTCTGCCCCAGCACCATGTTGTATCACCTTAATACATCATTGTTTATCATCCTTGTTTATCTCTGCCCCAGCACCATGTTCTATCACTTTAATACACCATTGTCAATCTCTGCCCAAGCACCATGTTGTATCATCTTAA
>NW_018406912.1:0-395 GCF_002113885.1 Mizuhopecten yessoensis
TAATTCGAAATTAACGCTAACCTCACATCCTGACTAAGTCCCTATCTCAAAATCCTAAACTAATCCTAAATATACCTGACGAAAAGATATGACAGCACACAGAAACCCAATCCATCCGACTGTCCCGTGTTCGATATACCACCCCGAATTTATCCCACAGTTGGCAGTACGAAAACTAAAGGACCAATCACAACAGAGGATTCACAGAAGCACACAGGTACAGCGGACACTGACGAAAAAGAAAGCGATTACGGGTAATGCACGACAAAACACACACCTCAGACAGGACACGTGAACAGAGAACAACAACAAAGGTCAGGGTGACACAGGTTCACATAGTAAGCTTAAGTATGTTGGCGTTCATCCCGATACTGATAACTGTCAGACAAGCTTCC
>NW_018406912.1:4596-4884 GCF_002113885.1 Mizuhopecten yessoensis
GTAATTTTGGAAGAGAAAACCTAAAAAGAAGAACAATTCACAGTTCATTTAGCATTCTTTAAACAAGGACAAATGTGCATTTTGTCTGTTAATATTTTAGAAAAAAGCCTGCACATCCGGAGTAATGGTTTAAGGATTCTTGTCTTATTGTAGGAAAACTATTATTTACAACATAGATATTTTCATCATAAAATACATAGAAAAAAATTACAATAGCCTAGGCCTAGCTAACATAGCGAATACTCCCCTACCTACAGGTAAAGACCAACCTCCCGTACTACCTACGAC
>NW_018406912.1:13220-16781 GCF_002113885.1 Mizuhopecten yessoensis
TTAATAAGTAGATACCAAGGATAATTGGACAGATAAAGTAACACACCACATGTACACTGGTATTCTAAAGTAAGGTTGACATATATGGTTGTCAGTACTATATTTATATACCGTAGTATACGTTGAAATCACTATATAGGCCTTGTTTACCTTTCTACATGTCCATAATAGTCTTTCGTTTTTTGAGTTCTTATATGTAAGACACGTCTTTCTCATTGTTAAATTTAAAAAGCTGGAATTAGTATTTCTAGGTTAAGTCGTTATTCCATTCATTTCACCCACTATACACTGTAACGATTCTTTAATCTAAACAGTTACAGTAAATATGTACCCATAAACCATGCGCGGTTATTTGTCTAGTCTCAAATCAATATGTAGTCTGTCATGCATTTCTTTAATTCATTATGTATGAACCCAACAGCAGATGACAAAGTTGTTCGAACGAAACACTTTTTATCGTTTCATTAAACAAATAGACTTTCATAGATTTTTTCCACAAGATTTCATTATGTTATCATTAGTATATAGTATTGTATACTGTCCTTAGTCCTGAATCAGTATGGTTCAATACGAAATCAGTTACTGCTATCGATTATAATTTTTATTGATTTACTCGTTCATCATAACGACAGAGCAGCCGGTTCAAAATAATGAATAATCTACAGCAGTCTGCTTAACTTTTTTTGGAACACAGTCACGAGACTTTTTTAAATAAAATGTTTTATGACAAAATATTACAACTTTTCTGGGGTATTCATTGTATTATCAAGTGGTATATTGTATGCAGCAAGAAAAGGCATTCAATAAAGCATTTCAATTCATGTAGACAGTTTTAAACGTCAACCAGTCGTTGAAAAATTCTTCTAAAGTAATAAATTTAAACAAATAGACTTCTATTGATGTTTTCACAAGAAATGTCTAGGTGACATTATAGATTCATGTATACATTGGTATATGCCTTGTCTCGTTCTTAATCAATAGGAACCTGCAAGAAGCCAATAGTTACTACCGATGATAATTACTTATTTATCAGTTCATTTCCTTCATTATCTAGTTGCAGGATACAGTCCCCAGGAATTTCGAATCAATTTTGTTTTTAAGGCGAAAGCTTATTTCGGGTTTTATGATATTTATTTTAGCGTTAAGTGGTGCCTGTACAGGTTCGGAGAATGTGTAGACCTGCCTTATATTACTTCATTGTAGGTGGTCAGTTAGTGGAAACACCATCAGCTAATTATCGTCTTTTTTAAAGGGCGGTGTAGGTATGCAGGTATGTTTGCTTGTTATTCGTATACTTTGAAACAATCTAGATTATTGTTGCCTGTTGCCCTCGACATTGTTTGCCGGGTTTAGTAGTGACGTTGTAACGGTAATTATGCAATATGGCTGTATTAATTTTGTCCTGCTTTCTTCTTACCAAACAAGAAAAAGTTATGAATAAATTCAAAGATCGGCGACGACGGTGTTCGCCTTTCTGAATATGTTCATCGTTCATCTAAGCGTTGAACCGCCGCTTGTTGGCATTCATAGTCAAAAAATGTTAACTAGAGCGAAACAAATCCGATGGGAATACGTCCACTCTGATATCACAAATATCCCCATGTGGTATTATGAACAATGCAAAAATATAGTAAAGGTTACAAACAATGATGTTTAAAATAGAATATGCCACAGGATACAAGTAATATTAGAGCACAGGACAGCTAACTAACTTTACATCCAGGTCAACGGTAGTTCCCCTAGAAAAGCTCAATACGAACAGTTAAGTTATATTCAAAACAATCCAATGCAAGGTTACTAAACTTATGAAAAACAACAGTGGACGTCTAAAGTGTTTTGCCTACAGTTGGACAGATATTATAAATATTTTGTGACATATATATACAGATACACTTTTTATGACACATGTCCTCTTTGTATTACTATATCATAACTTGATAGTATAACTAGCACTTATAATGAGTAATGCACTTAAGTACCACTATTTCTGCCCAATAATGGTTCAATTTGCCGGTCAATATTCTATTTTTCACTTTTTTCTGTTGAAGTTGAGTTAAATTTTTGCTGTAGACGCCATTGCATTAACAAACTTTGACACCGATATAAAACTTCATGTTGTCGGCTGTCCATTTTAGTGTTGAAGATAATAATGACCTAAGAATTCTAGACAAACTAATATTGTGTTTATACACATACAAGGCACTGAATGGAACAGCTCCTCAGTACCTGCAGGAACTTGTACCCTGTATCAGCCGTCAAGATGGCTGCGGTCGGAGTCAGAATCTTTGTTGTGTGTTCCAAAATCTCGTACTGTGACCTACGGAACCAGATGCTTTGGGAGGGTTTCGGCTACGTTGTGGAATAGCTTACCATCTGCTATTAGGAAGTCGAATACCCTGGCCAAGTTCAAGAGGGACATAAAGACTCACCTCTTCATGTCTGCATTTTAGAATCTTTGCAAAGACGTCATGTAAATACCACCCTTCTTTTTGTTCAATTATGTGCACATTGCTTGTTAAATGTATGAAAGTGATTGCAAGCCTTTGTTGTTTGTTTTCACAATTATAACCATTACTATTATCCATATGTTGTAAAGCGCCTTAGAGTAATTTTACAAATTATATAGGGCGCTATATAAATGCTGTATATTATTATTATTATTATTGTTACAAGTAAACCGGTAATAAGATTTATATATATACACTGATGTTCTATTTATAGTAAGTGACCTTGACCTTTGATATCAAAGGCTGAAAAGCTATCCAAAAGCTTAAGCAAACATTTTATTACACTGGATAAAGCCGGAGTGCATACGGCCCAAAAGAGCTCCACATATTGTACATAAAATGTTTTTCTATTTATAGTAACATTAACCTTGAAATTTGACATCGATGCCTCAAAAGCTACAATTTGTATTCTTAGCAGATACTTTCTAAAGTAGCAATGACCTTAACCTTTCACCACCAAAGCAGGCACTTTCTCTGAGGTAGCACTTGATAAAGCCTGAGTATAATCATCCCAACAGAATTGGAAATAGTGTGCCTTAACTAATTTTGAATTCATGATAACAGTGACCTTGATCTTTGACCGCCGGACCTGAAAAGCTATTCATAGCAAGCACTTTCTTCAGAAAAGCATTGGATAAACCTGAAAGCAATCCAACCAACATTACTGAAGATATTGTGCAGAAATTAAACAAGAAGCCTAATGGGCATGTGTTGCTCATTTGCTTCTAATGCAACTTTGAAGCTGATCTAGGTCATTTATGTGGATGCTAAGCTCATTACCACTTTATTCAAACATAGCACATTTGACCCATGTGGCCTCTGAACAAACTTGGTAGTCCTTTATTCAAGCATGCTGCAGGCCCAGTATCAGGTCTCTGGGCCTCTTGGTTATTGAGAAGATGTTATTTAAAGATGTTAGCACATTTGACCCCTGTGACCTTGAAAGTCGGTCAATGTCATTCATTTGAACACACTTCGTAACATCTCATCCAGGCATGCTATAGGCTCAATAGCATGGTCCTCTTAGTTATTGAGAAGTTGTTTTAAGATTTTA
>NW_018406912.1:17306-62359 GCF_002113885.1 Mizuhopecten yessoensis
GTTGTTGATTTTCTATATATAGCAAGTGACCTTGGCCTTGACCTTGGAACCCTGAAACACAAGGGTATACCCATATCTGACCTATGTATAAAGTTTGACCAAAATCCGTGAAAGAATGAAGTTGCTAAGTGTTTGAATTGAATCAGTTGATGATTTTCTATGTATAGCAAGTGTGACCTTGACCTTGATCTTGGATCCCTGAAATACAACAATTTATGAAGTTTACTCATACTTGACCTTTGTATAAAGTTTGACCAAAAACTGTCAAAGATTGAAGTTGCTAAGTGTTTACATTGAATCGGGATGCGACGCGACGGGACGGGACGCCGGACGCCGCACCAGGGTAAAAGCTCACTTGTCCTTGGCAGGTGAGCTAAAAATAGATAGAAGGACAGACAGACAGAAAACCTGATTACTATAGATGTGCAGGGGTCCTAACAACAAATTGTGAATTAAATTAGAGAATCCCCCTTTGGGACCCAACTCCTCCCCCTAGGAAGCCAGGGTATTATGAGAGAGACCCTCTTTAAACGGCATTCAGTCTTCTTAACCGAGTAATGCTCCAGACCATTGGTTTGAAAACATCATCAAGCCATACAGAAGGACTTCAAAGGATGTACTGTATTAGGTGATTTATGACCTCGCAACAGCCAGGGTCATATGAGGACAGGTGTCAAGGAACCACCTATAGAAGAAAACTACAATTCGAAGGAAGTGCATGTGTTGACGGAAAAAATACAATTACTAATAAGAATGTCCTATGTGCAAAGGGCTATAACTCCAGAAAAAATACAACATTGACACTGGATTCTAACTCAAACTGTAATCCATTATACATGTATACTAAGTTACAAATAATATGGAAAACAGTTAATTATGAGAATTTCCTATGTGCAAATAGGCCATAACTCCAGTGAAAAATCGAATTTTAATACATGTGCATGGTTCAAACTCTGTAATCTATTATTGATAAAGCCACAAACAAAGTTTCAAATTGATATGGCAAGCGGTAGCGAAATAAGTCAAAAAAAAAAAAAACAAATGATAATTTCCTATGTGCGAAGGCCCATAACTCCAGCAAAAAAGGAATATTAACACGAGGTTCGAACTCAAACTGTAATCCATTATGACAAAGCCACATATTAGGTAACAAATTGATGTTGCAAGGGGTAGCGAAAAAAATTCTGGGAAAACATTAATTATGAGATTTCTTATTTGCAAAGGGCCATAACTCCAGCAACAAATGAAATATTGACACAGGGTTTGGACTCTTACTCTTACTCATCCATTATGATAAAGCCACATACTATTAAAGTGGCAAGTGGTAACGAACAAAGTATGACACACAGTTAATTATGAGAATTTCCAATGTGCAAAGAAAGGGCCATGCATACATGTAACTCCAGCAAAAAAAACAACAACATTGGCGCGTGGTTCCAACTTGATCTGTTATCTATTATGATTAAGCCACACACAAATTTACAAATTGATATGGTAAATGGTGGCGAAAAAAAGGTCTGGGAAACTTAAATGTGACTGCCGCCGCCAACGACAACGGACAGAGTGATCCTTAATTGTTCGCCATGCTTTTCAGGCGGCACGACAAAGAAAGTCAGAACAGTGAAGACAGAAAGGAAAGATTTAAGATCGCAAGTGTGTTGCAATGGGGGCAGAAGATCTATTTTGGTCTGTGCAATGTTCCCCAAGTAGTAGACATCAAAGAAAATCCCCGATTCTTCAGCTTCAGGGGGTCAACTTTAAGCCCCCCCCCCCCTCCTATGTACATTGTATGTAAATTAAATTATGGTTTGACAGATTTTGACAGATTCGATGACTCAAGTAGAAAATTGTTTGAATCATGTAATCTTGAAAAGAAAGTGAAGGGACATAACTCTTCATGTAGACTCCAATTCAAGTAATTTGTGCTGATCTGACAGATCTGTCAATTCAAGATCTATCTGTTCACCAAATTTAAGAAGAATTACACATTATTATATGTTTCGCATGTCTGAAATTGTCTGACATTGTCAGTATGGTAAGTTTTAAGTAAAAGTTCAAAACTATCTAAAATTTCTGGATATTTTTTTCCAAAAACAACGGAAAGAAGATCTACATTTCAAAGAAAGTGGTAGCTATGGGAGCACCCTATATATGTAATAAACATAAAAATATTGGTACTTTGCAAAACAATCAGCAAATTTTGCAAAATCACTAATTCTCAAAAATCACCTAAACATGACATATTTTATCTAAAAGGAAACTTGGAATTTATCAAAGTAACAAACTATATATCCGATGTATAACAGAAAGGAATGTGAGGAAATCATGTGAGGGACACAACTCACAGGAATATTATCAAAAGGAAGACAATCAATCATAACTGCACAAATACTTAGAGTACATGTACATAGCAAGTGTTCCTAGTTTAAAACAGAGAGTATGAGTATGACTTGAAACAAATTTTAAATTATATAAGAAATAATTATCAGGGACACCATCTAAATGAAAATTAATTGATTGATATAACAGTCGAGATGCATTCAAAATCCTCCCCACATGGAAAGTAAAACAAACATTACAGTAAAATGTTCAAACCTGGCCTGCATGGTGTAAAGTTTCACCTTTTGTGACTTTCAGCTTTCTTGGTGAATTTTGTGCATTTTTAAATATCTCCCATTCTCATCAGATGTATATGAAGTGCATAACAAATGGAAAAATAAAAATATGAATGATAAACTGCCAGAATAAGATGTATAGGAAAACGAACAAAGGGGCACAACTCTTCAAGTTCGTGAAAATCCAGCCCTTACTTTCTTCTATTTTTAGGATGCTTCTTCACCAAAGTCAAATAACTTTGGCTACTTCAACTTCTGACAGGTCAATGACCCTTGATGAGACTTATTTAGCTGTCAAAAATCAGACCAAAAAATACTGCAGTGCAATTGTATGTTAACTTATGTAATAGTGGATTTGAACACCACTGTAAATATGAATGTTGAAAAATATTACCGAATATTACCGAATATTTTAACATTTACGGAACACGTATTTTTTTTTACAATCCTTTTAATCACAGATTTAGGGTTTAAATGTTGTTGTTGTTGATGTTAAGTTAATCGAAGAGATACATGAGCATCAAAAATACATGATAACAACCGAAAAGTGACATGAACAGACGTGATATCAGGTGAAATGTACTGTACCGGTATAACTTTTTTTTAAACAGTATTCTAAAAGATATGATTAAGGTTTCAGACTCTTTTTCGGTTATCAGCATCTTTTGAGGAAACTCCATGTACTGTAGCAGAAAAATGTCAACAAATAATATGAAGTGTATGTAGTGCAGTGGATATAGAAAGCTCAATTCCTAGCTGCTATATATTTGTTGAAAGTTGTCAAAGAATTAGATATTTGGCAGACCTTTCTTATACATATGTCTTAAAAGTGGTTGCGAGAATTTATAAAACCCAAAAAACAAACTGATTCCTATTAATTGAAAATTATTGAAAATAACGTCAGGTACTTCCAGTAAAATGGACTTCCATCATAATTTTACATATTCATAATGTGTTTATACAGCCTCTCTTAAGAAAAACACACTCCATACATGTTTTCAGCCTATTTTTGTTGTCATTATCTGTCCAGCCTGTAACATCTCCTCTTTGCAAGCCAAGCGTTCATTTTGTAATTCACATATTCATGTATTCAACCTTAGCAGATTTAGCCTTGTTCTCTAAGCTTTCAAATTACTGAACGTGGCACAGGGACTTGGCACGAATTACCATCATATGGTTCACAAATTTTGTTTATATCATACATTATATATACACATATGTGAACTGAGGGTTAGACATTAATACCAATTCCCTGTGCATGTAAATAATAATGGCGGCGCCCAGTACCAAGTTGCCTTGTCGACTATGTCATGATTTATGCCAAAAAACAAAGGAGGACAATACTTAAAGAAACATTTCTGTATTTGATCAGTTGGTAGAGATAATTGGCCATATTCTAACTGTAAATAATAACCAAGGGAAATACATAGGCGACCAGTGCTGAAATAAACTTGAAAGTTTAGAGTTTTGCTAGTAAAGTGTCTCTGCTAGGTGGCAGGGGAGGGAAATTAAACACAAGGCTAAATCTGCCAAGGTTGAATAGTACAAATTTAAATTATGAACCCTTGGCTATGGAGGATGGTGAGATAACGAGAATAGATCGTAAAAAAATCAAACCTGAAGTTTATTTTGACATAAAGATCTTATTTATTTGGATAATTCATGGAAATGATTACTTGTAATTTTAAACAAATGATTTGTTAAGTTCAGCTTGCATGCATTGTATGAATGTTATTTTAATAACATTGTACCCATATGAATCCATGATTGTCGTGAGGTGGTGATATATTTGAATTTAATACATTTGATGCTCTATTACCTGACCTTGAATGCATTCGTAGCCATACCGAGACAATACAATACTGTGGTATAACTGTATATATATTGTGTACATAGTTTAAGCATCTGCGAGATCAGCTGTTCTAACTTACAAAATTTTAATGTCCAGGTGACGAGAAATAACATGAGAGGAATGTTTTTATTTTTGACACGAGCTGTAGGCAATTCACTTTTCAATTCGTACTATTCTTCTCTTTGGATAATGACGCTTTAACTTGTAAGCGAAAAATACATCACTGGCGTCACGAGCAGCATCAATACTAAAAATGTCTTTTAATATTAACGGCTACCAAAACTGTGCTCCAGATTACAAATAAATGCTATGTCCCAATCACCTGCCCTCTGGACTGGTTTTTAAGTAAGTTGTTTTAGTGCCAAATTTCGTACAGCATGATTATTTAGCCTCTTTATCTTAATCCTTCCAACGTAGGCATCTTGTGATAAAATTTGCTGTTTGCCTTTACACTGTTACAATGTTTTACCATTTATATATATATATAAACATGTATATGTTTGTCGAAATACAAGCACCTGAGAGCTTATGTTAACTATGACATACTGTATATTCAACGTAAAATGATGATTCTTGTATCTTGTATTTTGATGTAACATTCCACTATGCTTTTATCCGATAGTTTTAAGATAAAAAAAAACCACACACACAAGCTTTTAATCACAAACTTTTCCTCGAATGCGCCTATGTATAATCTTCGGCACGATGAAGGACACAAGTTAAGGTATACTGTTCAGTGGCGGATCCAGAGGGGTTTTTTGGGCTTCAGGAATCCCACCCCCCTGAAATTTTTTCTTTAAATATCATGTATTTTCACCTTTTTCCTCAATTTTCCCCCTCATGGATTAAATTAATGTTACCTTGTGTTGTATTCTAGCACATCAGTGTCTCAATACATACGGTATTAATCTGTTAATGTTCGATACACATCAGTTTTTTATTTACCATCCTGATAATGTTGCGAGGTATTTCCGGGTCACGTTCTCGTAACCTTCCGGTTACGTAAAAAATGCAATTTTTCAATTCACAAAATCTTGATAATTTATTAATTAAAGATAGTTTAAAGAATAAACGAGTTAACATAAACAATATTAACACATTGTAAATATTATTTTCTTGAAGGTTTGCGAAGCAGACGACGTTTGATCATAATCTGGAAACTAGAACATTTTTTCCAAAAAAAATGTGTTTTAACATTTGAAAGAAGAAAATTTGAACGGGAAAAAATAAATTTGTTCTTTTATGAATTAATGAAAGTGATACAGAAAGGAAATATAGTAAATAATTGATAGTAAATTTATCAAAAACATCATCCTTAGGGAGTATGTTCTGGGCACGATCATTTAGAAGCTTTGTAATACTTTAAACTCTTTCAAACGCGCATCAGCTCGAGATTAGGTCCTGTTTACAAAATGGCGACTGGAAGTAGCAAGGCGGATTATATTGGAATTTAAATTGCGTACATTTCGGCAAGTAAACATTGTTCACAAAGCCCATGTGGTCTGTTCATCTAATTTAGTCAAGATGTACTCAGAACAGTCGTTGTTTAGTCGCTGGGGTCATTCACAAAATAATTAGTACTATTATATAAACTTATTGTAATTACAAGGCAAGATCCCAATATGTATGAAAATCTGCAGTGAAATTCTTTAGTGTCTTGCTTGCAACGGGACCGGGATTCAAAATATCCGTATATTATTACATATGTTTACAGATACACTTCTTAAGACATTTGTTTTCTTTGTATTACTATATTACGTTTACATAGTATAACTAACACGTGTACATAGTATAACTAGCACGTGTACATAGTATAACTAACACGTGTACATAGTATAACTAACACGTGTACATAGTATAACTAACACGTGTACATAGTATAACTAACACGTGTACATAGTATAACTAACACGTGTACATAGTATAACTAACACGTGTACATAGTATAACTAACACGTGTACATAGTATAACTAACACGTGTACATAGTATAACTAACACGTGTACATAGTATAACTAACACGTGTACATAGTATAACTAACACGTGTACATAGTATAACTAACACGTGTACATAGTATAACTAACACGTGTACATAGTATAACTAACACGTGTACATAGTATAACTAGCACGTGTACATAGTATAACTAACACGTGTAC
The DNA here is from genome assembly GCF_002113885.1 of Mizuhopecten yessoensis. Taxonomy (NCBI): domain Eukaryota; kingdom Metazoa; phylum Mollusca; class Bivalvia; order Pectinida; family Pectinidae; genus Mizuhopecten; species Mizuhopecten yessoensis. The sequence goes on from NW_018406912.1 coordinate 23,934, forward strand.
ATAGTATAACTAACACGTGTACATAGTATAACTAGCGCGTGTACATAGTATAACTAGCACGTGTACATAGTATAACTAGCGCGTGTACATAGTATAACTAGCACTTGTACATAGTATAACTAAAACGTGTACATAGTATAACTAGCGCATGTAAATAGTATAACTAGCACGTGCACATAGTATAACTAACATGTGTACATAGTATAACTAACACGTGTACATGGTATAACTAGCACGTTTAACAAGTACTACTATTTCTATTTCTGTCCAATGATGGTTTAATTTGCCGGTCAATGTTCTGTGTTTAAATTATTTATGTAGAAGTTAAGTTAATGTTCTGTTTAGACGCCATTGCACTAACAAACTCTGACACCGATATTAACTTAATGTTGTCCGTTGTGTAGATTACTGTTGAAAGAAGGAATACTTATTTAAAAGTCGAAACACTTGTAAATTGAAATATTTTGTAATGGATGAGGTCAGAAATATTTGATACACATTCTAACAACGTTCTTCCGTATAACGAATATATAGAAACAACTGGAAATTGTAATATTTGGTCATCGAAAAACTGGATTTTGCTTCGTTTTTGAAAAATAGAACAAAATCTATAAATATACATAATTTATGGTAGAGAAATTACAACAATGGTATATAAATGTTTATCAAGCCAATGTTAGTGTATGTGTAGTTGATGTATTGAATACATGTTTATTTGTGTAACATCGCCTTAGTTTCCATTTGGGATTTATTCATAAATCTGCTCCAGAGCTTGGTCAATTCCCATTAATCAGTATGCTGTCCTGTTTGTCCTATCCTATATGAAGGACATCTCTGTATGTTGACCAAAAAGTGAAAGAATGAAATCATAGTTTACTTCACATTAAAAAAGATCAATGCTTAACAAGGTTTCAGCAAAGTGTCAATTTGGAAAAAATATCTTATGTCAAAAACATTGGTTTTGTCAAAGCAGCGAACGTTCAGGTAACTACTTTTTTTCGGGTGGCTTTTTTGTGGCCTTTTTGGTACGCCACCCTTTTCCAGATGTCGTTGCATCTTTTAAAATTGAGATGTTTTAGTGATTGTGTAATAGTATTGAACACACTTGTTGTGTTATACTTAGATATATCCAGTGTTGTACTGGTTATCAATCTAGTCATTAAACAAATTGACAATTACTCTCACTTTTTTGTGCTTCTGGTTGACTCAATGGAATATGCGACATACATGTAAAAACTATGCTTCAAGAACAGCCTGCAATTTTATAATACAGCGAATACAAATGAAAACTATGTAGCGTAGAGTGCATAATTAAATGTATGTGATCTCATGTGGACACCGTGTTTTCTACTGCCTATGGCTAAAAGCTAAGGCGAGTTGTTTCCCTTGTTCCATATCAGTTTCAGTTGAAACCCGATTTTTGTTACCTCCCCCGACTATAGTCAGGTCGAGGCCCGCCATTACATGGAGATCACAGAACAAAAACTTCCGCATCAATTTAATCAAATTATTTTACCCACCCACCTCTCCGCTTGTAACATTGTGATATTGGTAATTACTTTGGTATTGTTTACCCTATTTGTTATAACAATGTATTTTGCTGTACATTTGGCAGTTTTGTTATGCAACCATTTCAAATGTTGTGAATATTTCTTGTTGAAATATCATGTGTTAATGACTGTATTGTGTGAAGACAATTGTTGTGTGGCCTTTTTGGTACGCCACCTTTTTCCAGATGCCGTTGCACCATTTAAAATGTTTTAATGATTGTGTAATAGTATTGAACACACTTGTTGTATACTTGAAAAATCCAGTGTTGTACTGGTTATCAATCTAGTCATTTAATAAATTGACAATTACTCTCATTTTTTTGTGCTTGTGTTTTGTTACTGGTTGACTCAATGGTATAGGCGATATACATGTAAAAACTAAGCTTCAAGAACAGCCTTCAATTTATACCATAGCGAACACAAATGCTGTTTTGTATCCACAATATCGAAACTTTATGATTTCTACGATACTTAAAATGTTCATTTTGCAGCGGTTTTGTTGTCTGAAATAGAACAGCAAACAAATATTGTAATAACATTTCAGTTTCGTTCGTTGTTTATCTTATATAGTTTGCCTGAAGGAAAGGTGATGTAATACTATAAAGTGATACGTTTTTATTGAGATTATGTCAGGTAAAAAACAAATTCAACTTGGATATTTTCAACCAAATTGATATATTTAATCGATAATTATATACTCAGACCTTGCTTCATTTCTTAAACTTCGCATAACATTTACATTGTTCGGTACAGAAATGACAGGGTTTACACGAATAAGTAAACATGTATCGACGTGTTCCTAATTAATATTAATGATAATACTAATTCGTAGTTCTTTTATACCGCTTGTTCACAACATAGTTCGTTGGTCGTCTCAAAGCGGTTCAAAAATGTTTTTCGTGGTTATAAAGTTTTTGCAACCAGCCAAAAGCTTTCTCAACTCCCTAGGGAGCATACAGTCGGTGATGCCGTTTCGGCGCTCACATCTTGCATTTAACTATTCCAGCTCTGCAAAACCAGTTACTCATTTACAGCTGAGTAGACTTGAACAAGCGGAGTCAAGTATCTTGTTCCAAGACACAACACATGTGCCGTGACGTGACTCGAACCCGCAACCCTTCAGTCACAAGCCTGGCGCAGTACCACTAGACTACCTTGCCTCCGATATTTAATTACAATCAAAAGGTGTTTGAAATTTTGGGGGAAAAACACTTGATGATATTTTTATGGACATCTAGATTAAGCTATGTCAGACTTAGTGGCATACAGTTTTATTGGGATTCATCTGATTAGCTTGTTTAGGAAATAGCAACTATAAATTAGTATAATTAAGTATTTAACGTTTTGCACCGACACCCACCAAACATTTTGTCTGTCTCAAAATAGTTTTTGGTCTGCAGCCACTTCTGTAAAAATAAACTGTGTTCTTGGAATCTATAGGATGTTGACCATCATCTACTTTAGCATTGGTAGTGATAGCGTAATCAGTGATTCCACAAGTTGTTTTAAAATGGGCAACTTTAACACCTAAAGAAAAAAGTGTTACATACTTATTACAATACATAGGAAAAGGAAAATCATACATATATGGAATGCGTTAAGTTCCATAGTGTTTATTTACTGTACTTATACAAATATAAAACGCGTTCACCATCAAGTTTCATTCTTCCAAAAATGTTTGGAAAAGACACTTATTCCAAATGAGTCTTGTCTGGTATGTTATTGGTCGATTGAAAGCACAGTGTAAACCCAACACCAATGTGACTGCCATCCATGTTCTTTGTTCGTGTGTGGGAACTTAACTGGACATTTTCATCGGATTCCAATTGATCACTTTCACAGTCGAACGAGGCTGCAGTGCCAACTGCCGTGGAATATCTTATTAAGATGTATTTGTCGGCAGTCTGGTGAGCGACGGCTGAAGGGCCAACCACAAATGGTGCACTTCCCACTGTGTTCTCTACTAGGACAACGTTCTGAATTCCATATTTAAAACCTTTTCATAGTATACTCCGCTGTCTCGGTATTTCCAAGCAGTAATGTTGGATATTTGAATACAAGATAAAGTTCATTCATCGTCAGGCTATATGCCGAACCCCATCAAAGAGCTGTGCACGGGATTACTACCGTAGCCAGCAACGTCACACCCCATCGCGTTAAACATGTACCCGACCCTTTATGTTCCTGCTACTACGTTATCTTCAATTACAATGGACTTAGCTGTCGTCGCACTTATTGCGCCATAGTAGCGATAATTAAATGACTCTTGGCGGTCTTGGTATGAACCTTCCCATACTATAAGAGTCACAAGGTTTCGGCGAAGTTGAGTATCATCAGAAGCTGTCTCAACGCCTAAAACATTAAAGAACGAATCATGGGATATCGAAAAATAATTCCTGATATAGACTTAAACTCGCGTTGATCAATGTACTATAGAGATAACAGTCAAGATGCGATCTGCTATAGCGTAAAACGTCACATCTAGAGAAGCTGATGCAGGTCCTCTGACATTGTATATATCCTGTTTTATTGAACCATAGGGGAGGTGACTCACATCGAATGACTCTTGTAGAACCCAGCAATGACGATACCAGGTCATCAGCATGAATCTTAGTGAGTAATTGAATCATAAGATGAAGAACGAATACTTTGAATGTATCCAAGGTATTCACGTTCAAATCACACAAAACCTTTCTTACGGAGAGTTCAATATCAGCCAAATAAACTATCTTGCACAGCGGACAGTATCAGACAAATCCACTGCATTTGTTTGTACAACTTACAATCAACCAAAACAACCCTCATATGTACTGATTGGAAACCAGCCAAATTAACCGCACTAGTACAGTGTAAAATATCAGCCAAATAAACCGAACTGGTACAGTGTAAAATTATTATTCGTTCAATTATGAATACCTTTCACGCTTTTATTTAATACACCGACTAATTTCATGTATGTTGTCATCTGTGCCGACACAAGAAAACACGGATATTAAAATCGATAAAAAAATTTGGTGGATAAATAGTAGTTAACGTGTTGAATACGTTTTACGACAAGTAAGATATCAATATTTCATTTTGCGTGGCAAGATTCTCAACATATATAGATAGTCCCTTATCGTTCTGTCTAAATTCATGTAGAAACGCCGGGTAAGATTTTTTCCGGATCAATCAGCCAATTTCATGCTTGGTGAAGCTTTTTGATCCGTACATAGACAAACTTAGGTACCAGTGATGTAAGTATTTAACAACAAACTTAGTTCACCCTCCATTCTCATGCTGATAGTTGACACTAAGTAAGTATAGGGGCAATAAGTTGAGTAAGAGTTATTTAGCATGTCGACAAGTTTGTGCTTTGCTGTGGCTGATGGTGCGTTTGTTTGTTGTTGCTTTAAATATTGCAAAAAAAAAATACAATAGGGTAAAAACACACATACAATCTTTCAGATGCAACAAAGAAAAAAGAAAAAAACGGGAAAAAACGGGGAGGATCCCCACACCACTGACATAAACCATAACTTGTATTGTACGTACCGGTCAGAATATGTATTTGATTAATCGATTATGAATAGAAAGAAATACCTTAGGAATATTTTGAAAAAAATCACATAATTAACTAAGCTAAATATATATATTGATCACATAATGTGCAGTGTTATCCAGTGAATATACCCATGTCATATGTGTTAGCGTATTAGCCCATGTAATATGAACTATTCGCCCCGTTATTCGTTGTAAGTTTCAATTGTTTCAATTGAGACGTCATGCCAATGGGTAGTACATGACGTCACAAACTTACGCACTGGGGCAAAATGGCGGCTTGTTATATTTCAAGGTTGCATAAAAAAAATTCGTTTTACACGAGTAGATGCCACAAAGTATCTTGATTATGTGATAAAAAGGATCTTACACTCGTTGCATTTTATATGAAATTTTAGCTCGCCAGAGGCTCGATAAATTAAAACAAATCTTAGACTCGCTTTAAAACACTCAAATGAAAAGGAAACTTTTGCAAGATCCTACATATATATCCACAGCTATCTAATATTCTGAAGGTGAAAACGCAGCATGGCCAGGCCAGCCCTAACTACTGAGCTACTTGATCAGCTTAAAATACCCTGTCCTAATCACGCTACTGTTTCATCAAAAGCGAAATTTGGGAGAAGGTTGCAAGTATCAGAGTGTAGGAATTCTCTTGTTTAATAACTAGAACCCTTGTTGCGCAACTGTCAACTTTCATAAACAATTCAAAATACAGCAATGTATTAGGGTCACCAACGCTCTAACCAACACAGCGAACAACTCAATGATCTTGCCTGGCAATGGTACATTGTATCATCATTTAGATTGCTATGAAATACGGCAGAATATTTAGAACGAAGCGTCTATTGACAGCGCTAGTCCAAGTCTAATTCATTTAACGAATGCCATCGTATATTATCGGTTGATGAGGTCAAAGGTCAAAAGCTGCCAAAAGCTGAAGTTGTAATTGTACAATTGTAATGATCTACGTCCATTCGTGTGTGAAACAATTTAAGCTGATAGAACGATGATTTGTTCGTGGGTCTAGTGCAATTTCAAACAGATGAAACAGGAAAACTGGCATATGTTATCTTTAAGTATACATACTAGATAACTTGTCTGGATGTTGATTGTATTTCCATACAGTGAAAAATAAGGATTGACCTTCATTTTGACGGCGTAGATGGAAGCAGTTGTGCACAAACATATTCTAGCATGCACGTTGGCGTTAAAAGGACTGGATCCGTACATTCTTATCGATGTGAGATTTGTCAAAGTAAAATCGATTAATAAGAATCTCTGGGCTATTACCAGTAATTGTGAATTGGAAACTTTTTTTTCTGCATGATCAAAGCTTTGAAAAGTTACATAGATGTAAGAAACGAAATAGAGTCATCAACAGTGTTCTGAGTGTAACATTACGACAGGGGCAGACCACAAATCATCGAAACCTCATATGACTACGCACTAGTCCAAAACAAAATCAAGTAGAGGTTACTGTTACATGTAATAAGAAAATGTACAGTGTTTAGTCTCTTTCTATAATTTTACCAATATTTGGACAGGGATCCTTCACCAAAATGCTATCAACTGTGTAGTGGATATTTTAGTACGGAAGAACATGAGAGCATATGAGCCACGTAAAAAAAAAGGAAATTTCATTTGTTATGCTACTTGTTCGAAATTTCAAGAGTTACGTCGTTATTCATTTCTCCCATCATAACGATTCTTTAAAAAATAAAAAATAAAAACAGTAAATATGCCCTTGTACACACTTCGCACAGCCGATGACAAATGTCTTCAACCGAAACACTTGTATTGGCTCATTTGTAACGTTTTTATCGGTTCTTGTCGTATAGACGTAAACAGAAACATATGACCAGCAACAACAAAAACAGATCAATCATGCGTATTTTGGCGAATGCAGTATTTACATATGATGACATAGAATTACCGGGATCCACTTGGTCGGCAACTACGCCGGCGTCACTTGCCTGTCGTTCATGGCGTTCCCCGGCGTACTCAGTGCCGCGCCAATACCCCTGCACTTTCGCTCGTGTCAGGTCCCCTGTTACGCCGGCAATTCCGTATCAGCAAGTGTAATGAGGTCCTTATTCTAAAATAATAATATTAATTACCTTGTCGTCTTCCAATGACAGAGAAAAAGTTCGACCCCGGGTCATTTTGATTGATTGATTGATAGGTATTTACGTCCACTTCACTACCGAGTAGTTTGGTTATCCAGTGACCGCTGGTCTTATACAATATGATACAGTGTATAACCTAAATAATCTAGACGTGAATACATTTATGGATGGAAAATATAAGTGAAGGGTGTACTATTATGGTAACTACACACGTTAAAACTATCTCTGTTACATGTACAATATATATAGCAATATTGCAATAATGTATACAAATAATACAGTTGTAAACGGCACTTTTATTACAATACCCACTCCTCAACTTTTGGCTGTCCCGGTCACGGTAAAAAAGATGAATGCTCGGCCATCAAGAAAAAAAATGATTACAATAAAACAAATTTTATAAGCACAACACGTTTCTTCAAACATACAAAATATGATATTTTAGAAAAATGAACAAACTTCCACACTTCCAACACACAATACTCACAAACTCAATGATATTTAGCAAAATGAAGATACATGCACACTCCAACGAAATACTAACAAGCTCAGATATATACAAACTAACAAAGTTCAAAGTACAATTTTATGTGATATAAGAAAATAGGCTAAACCCAACGACATATTTAACACAAATAATATATATACATAAGCACAGATAACATGTTTATGGATCCTACCGCGTTGGTGCGTACTGTTTCCCGTAGCTCGTCCTGCAAAACACTACTCCTTCTCCTCCCACGTGATGACATGTCGCGATGTCTTCGTGACACTCTCGCCATCCACAACTGTCACTCTTGTAGTGGTTCTTCCCGAATGTGCTGGTTCGTTGTTATAAGGTCACACTGTACCCCACAGTCCGTGGTTATTACTTACATATCGACTGGATGTCCCAACATTAAAACTCTACTCGGTGTTGCAACTGGCGAAACAGATACATGTATTATGTTGCGTGCCAGTGATCCAATCGACACATCAGGCTCTGCCCCGATGTCGTCAAGAAAATCCTCCATCACTCTTGGCTTTGACGGTGCTGCAGAAACCGGAGCCGGTGAAGAATGTGTCATCGACACCGGTCTCTCCTTTGCCTTCCGTTGGTCTTCTGTTGGTCGTCGTGGAGATCTGCGTGTAGGGGACTTGACCTCGCACTAGTAGCTTTTCTGTCCTTTGGCGAACGGGAACGGGAACTGAGGCCGTGACACCGCTCTCTATGTCTTGCCAAGTCTGGGTTTTTTTTCTGGGCAATGTCTGGTCACACTGGTCGCATTTAAATAATTTCTTTGTTGACGATTTAGTGTGTCTGCAATCGGCGCCATGTCTCATCAATTCCTCTATCATGATGTATTTTCTCTGACACCAAAAACATGAATAGAGCTGTCTATTCGGTTAGCGTGGCATTTTCAACCTGAAATATATAAAATTAAACGCCAATGTTAGGAAATAACGTGACTAATTCATCAAATCGTTTAGGAAATTGTCGATATCTCTGGGGGTCTCTGCGTATGCATGGTATTTTCAACGGCACCTTCGATTTCAGACGGCACATTTAACTCCTCATCCGGATGATCAAGCGAAGAGACAATATCTCGAAATATATCGGGAAATGTCCGCAAGCAACAAGGCTTAATGCTAATAATGTGTAACACTTGTAGACGACCACCGTTCTCCGGTCGTACTTCGTAAATGACGTCGGATAACTGACGAGTAATCGCATATGGCCCACGCCAGAACATCGTCAGCTTCGTACTGGTGCCATGTTTAACTGTTGGGAAATTAACCTATACTCGGTCGTGTTGTTTTGACTTCCGATATCTTGCTTTAATGTCATAATTTATTATCTGGCGCAGTATCGCAGCTTTGCTGTAGTTTCGGACAAGCGCATACGAACGTTCGAGTGTTTCTCGTATTATGGACACCCATTCATTAGTGTTCATTCGTTTCTGATCTGGGGGACTACCGAGAATAATGCCAAACAGCAAGAAATTCGGCGTAAACATAGTTGTTTCATGAACGGCGGAACGATATGCTATCGTCAAAAACAGTAAATACATGTCCCAGTTTGTCTGGTTTTCGTCAACGAACGCACGTGACATCTCTATGAGAGTTCTATTAAAGCGTTTGACCATGCCGTCGCTTTGAGGATGATAAGCTGTCGTTCAAGTATCATACACGCCTATCATATCGACCATTTGTGTGAACATTTTGTAAAGTAATCAGCGATTACCAATATGTATTGATTGCCATCCTCCATTCTCTGTAGAGGACCCGTTATATCGATCACTTACCGTTCCATCAGACGGTCATTCAGTGTCATTTGCATCGGTGCCCTGTTTGCTTAATTCGAACGTTTGCCTCGTTGGCATTTTTGGCAACTCGGGATTCATTGACGGACATCATTTTCGAGACCCGATAGTAATATCTTTGTCTGAGTTTACCTAACGTGTTCTGGACCCCAAGATGACCACTGACTTTTTTATTGTGCATATATTGTAAATTCAACTGGTGCATTCTGTGCGGAACAAGAACCTGAAATGAAGTAGTTTTCTTTACAAGATCATGCCATTCTCTGCAAACATCGCCGTCATTAAAATCAAAACGAGGGAATTGAGACCAGTTTGACTTCATTTCTGAACCTTCAGGACTAATTTCTGACAATCGGGTCTTTCCTTTTGTACAAACCCCAATTTCGCCATGGATATCGCGGTGTCCTTGTGCTGTTCCGCTGTTATATCCTCGGTAACATTTGGATTCTTGGTCGAGTCTACTGTTCTGACGAAGTTCACTTCTGTGGTGTATATCCACCACACTGTCGACATGGTATTCGACTCATTACATCAGCGTTTCCGTGCTGCTTTCCTGGTCTGTGTTGAATGTCAAACTCAAATGTAGATAGTTTCTCAATACACCTTGCAGTTTGGTCTTCAGTGTCTTTTTTCTTCATCAGCCACCGTAATGCGCTATATCCTGTTCTGATCAGAAAGCGTTTTCCTGTCAGGTAGTGCCGGAAGAACCGAACAAAGTGTACTAACGCCAAAAGTTCCTTCCGTGTGACGCAGTATCGACGTTCGGACTTACATAGTGTTTTATTGCCATAGTATATGGCGACCTCCTTACCATCCTAGATTTGAGATAATACGGCTCCTAAGCTTACATTGCACGCATCGGTGTCTAAAATATATGGCAAGTCAAAATTGGACGAGGGAGTATTGACGCACTCGTCAGTTTGGATATCAATGACTCAAAGGCGTCTTGATATTCAGCTGACCATACGAACGCTTCTCCTTTTGATGTAAACTTTTGGATCGGAAATGCTACCTAAGCGTAGTTACCTATGCATTTCCTATAGCATCCACAAAGATCCAAGATTGAGAGTTCTTCGGCAACATCTTGTGGTACTGGCCATTCACGTATTTTGCTTGTCTTTACCGGGTCAGTGGAAACACCGTCTACCGATATGATGTGCACCACAAATATGACATCCTTGGCGAACAGCGTAAACTTCCATGGTTTGAGCAGCCTTAGCAAGACAGTTGAAAACCTTATCAATGTGTTCTAGGCTCTCGTCAATCTTCTTACCATGGACTATGATATCGTGGAGTTATATTAAGCATACTTGCCACTGTAAACCATCAGGCGCTCAAATGTAACTGGAGCGTTACAGAGACCAACTGGTAGAACCGTAAATTGATACAGGCCTTATCTCGTCGATAAAAGCTGTTTTAGATTTGTCCTTGGCATCCATAGCTATTTGCCAGTAACCAGAAAACAAGTCAAGCATCGAAAATCATTTAGCCCCTCCAGGTTTTCCAGAGATTCGTCAATCCGCGGCAGTGGATATGCGTCTTTTATGGTCGCGTCATTTAGTTGCCGGTAGACAGCGCAAAACCGAAGACTTGCGTCTTTCTTTTTCACCAGCAATATTCCGAATGCCCATTTCTAGTTGACGATTTAATTATGCCTGGTGTAACATGTCGTTAATTTGCTTCGTTGCTTTTACCTGAGAATGGTGTCTTCTAAAATATAGTTGAAACCAATTCAACCCTTAAATAGTTACAAATCGACATCTTTTTATTTCAACAGAAATTGTTTTACTGAAACGTGATCCGATACTTTTAATATTGAAAACAAAACAATAAGGTAGATGCAACCAAGCGAAAACAGTGTAATTTTAGAAGAGAAAACCTAAAAAGAAGAACAATTCAGAGTTCATTTAGCATTCTTAAAAAGGCAAACTATTATTTACATCGTAGATATTTTCATCATAAAATACATAGAAAATAATTCCAATAGCCTAGGCCTAGCTAACATAGCGATTATTCCCCTACCTACAGGTAAAGACCAACCTCCCGTACTACCTACGACCTAACTATAATTCGAAATTAACGCTAACCCCACATCCTGACTAAGTCCCTATCTCAAAATCCTAAACTAATCATAAATATACCTGACGAAAAGATAAGACAGCACACAGAAACCAAATGCATCCGACTGTCCCGTGTTCGATATACCACCCCGAATGTATCCCACAGTTGGCAGTACGGAAACTTAAGGACCAATCACAACAGAGGATTCACAGAAGCACACAGGTACAGCGGACACTGACGAAAAAGAAAGCGATTACGGGTAATGCACGACAAAACAAACACCTCAGACAGGACACGTGAACAGAGAACAACAACAAAGGTCAGGGTGACACAGGTTCACATAGTAAGCTTAAGCATGTTGGCGTTCATCCCGATACTGATAACTGTCAGACAAGCTTCCAGACTTTCTGAGACTGTATTCCAACTGTCCTGTGGTTTGATGACCATGCAAATTTGTGTGTCATCGGCATAGCAATGATAACAAAGGCTATGGAGACGACAAATCTCTCCAATCGGTGTGGAGTACATACAATATTTTCGTGGTCCTAACACCGACCCTTGAGGAACCCGAAATCTAATTCTTTGCAATGTGAGGTGGAAGATCCGATGGCAACACACCGTCGTCGTTCACACAGATAAGAATGTATCCAGCATATTGCAGTATTAGTCACTCCATAAGAGTATTCCAGACGTGTATTAAGTATGCCATGGTCGATGACGTCAATTGCAGCTGCCAATCCTAGCATGAAAGCACCGCTGGGCACTTGTTAGGTAATGCAGAAGGTATATAATTTTATACACGTAGGAGGGCCGTGTACAATACCAGCGAGTACGGCAGATATTGAACATCACCAGCTGGTTTGGCAGAAATTGTACAACCCCAGCGGGTTAGCAGATATTGTACACTGTACGATAGCAGTGGATGTGGCTAACATTGCACGCCGTACACGCGTATGCATTTGTACCGTATTGTACACTCGACATGTACGTTTGATTTGGATGATTTTAACGTGAACATTATGTATACATTCGAAGTAGTCGTACTTCATCTTGTGATTCAATTGCTATCTAAGGTGCATGCTGGTGAACTATTATCGGCATTGTTGGATTCTGCAAGTAACATTCGATGTGCGTCACCTTTTCTATCGTTCAATACAGTAGGATATATACAATGTCAGAAGACCTGCATCAGCTACTCCAGATGTAACGTTTTACGCTATAGCAGATCGCATCTTGAGTGTTATCTCTATATAAACGCAAACTGCTGGGACATTTCTGGTGATCTTGACTCAAACATCTACATCCGGAGAAATGAAATTGATGAGGTACGTTGTATACTGAATCTTCTATATTTTTTGTTGACGAACAAATTATCTGTCAGCCAGATGAAGTTGAATGACTGTTAAAACTGAGGAGAATAATAATAATAAAGCCTTCATTTATTCTTGATAACATATTGAGCATGAAGCTATTCTTACATGTGGTCAAGATACAATGTAAGATAACAGGTAACATATTTACAGCTAAATGAGATCATTTCAGTTGTGCATTAATTCATAAATCATGAAACAGATTGATAGAAAGAGGTTACTAATAATAAATTTAACTGAAACTGAACGAAAGCCACATACATGTGATTGCACCTTTACATACAGCATGCCAAACATAAAGTACGCTGCACCATACATATATTGCATCCATCTAAAGCTCGTCAGTGAAGCTAAGGGCCAGAACGTTGAGAGTTGTAATTGGTATTAACTACCTTTGAAACAGAGAGGGAAATGCCTAAAAGCACTTAATTATATGAATTTTAAATATTTGAGGATTACTAGTAAGATTTAATTTAATAATAAGTGTGTATTTTATGAACTACTACTTCAAAGAGATAACTGTGGCCATCAATGTCATCAATGTCAGGGCCAACCTCGAGGGCTAATATATCAATTTAACTGCGTTCCTTATTGCAGGTGCGGACAAGGAGGCAGAAATGCATTCAAATTTTTTCATATTCAAATTGAACGAAAAATAGTTCATAGCATACCGCACCAAAAAGACGTAATCAAAAGTATACATTGAAATTCAACAGAACTATGCCCGTTCAGTTGGACAAACACATGTTTGTTCTTCTTTCTCTGCATATTAAAGACATAGGATGTACCGTGCAAAACATGTGGGATAACACGTTTTCTTACCGCTATGTTTACATTATGTTCCCGGCGGCCATGGCAATCATGTTTAGGTCACCGTGGACAAAATCATCCTCGGTATCCAGGGGTTACGTTCACTTTCGCTCTCTGCACCCCTGAAATATGCCATAGCAAAATTAAAGGCTCGGTGTGCGACACCTTGTTGATGAGACAAGAAGACTAGTTCTATCCTTTGATGTACATCAATAGAATCTCGCGGTCACGTAACGGTAAAAATTGACTGGCTTTGAACGCAACAAAACGTGACAGTACGTAATAGACCGTAACAAAACTTGGTGGCAGGTGCAGGTGACCTGCTCGACTACGTGGGTTTTCTCCGGGTACTCCGGTTTCCTCTACACTAAGACCCCTCCCCCGCGCACTAACATCCGGGTCAACAAGAGAGATTAATATTAGTTGTAGTATATTGTTTCATAATTGTTGTAAAATAAATAAATTTTACGTATATATAACTTCGAGGCGGTCCGTAGTGGGACGGGAAGCATGTGTATTCCTCGGCATCTCACGGTCCTTTCAAGTTTTGTCACGTTCTGTCGCGTTTAGTGCGCGTTTTGTCCCGCTTTATCACGTTTTGTCCCGGTTCTCAAGGCAAGCTGGTTGTGTGGTAGCCGTTTCGTCGCGTTCAATCACGGCGCGTCCCGGTGTGTAACGGTTTACGGGCCCGTCGCGCTACGGCGTGTTGCGTTCTAATATCTCTGACACGGCGCGCGTGGTCACGAAAGGAGTATATTTAAGCCGGGCCCGGCAGGAGAGCTTCATTCGAGTCTCAGGATACAATGCTTACTAGTGCTCCAAAGTAGCCCGAATTTCTGGTACACCAGATATCCATCTGGCAAAATGTCTAAGTCTGGTGTCAGGGCCAGAGGAAACTCGGGCTAACGGCGCACTACGTTTCGGGCATACGGGTGCCGTGGCCGCCGGGAAAATAATGTAAACCAAACATCAAAAGTAAAAAGTTGTTTAAACACTTTTTTTCCGTTGTGACTTTTTTTCTCCACGAATAGACAGAGATTTTGCTATTTTTTTAGCATGTATGATGAAGTTATCCTGGGCAAGAAAGGGATTCAAGAATGTTCATTTTACATCTCACGGCCCGCCCGTGACATTACAATGGTTTAACAATGATTTGACGTCACCAAAACAAGCAAATTCCGATGCCGCATTTCGGAAGATGTCGACGTAAGGACATTTATTTTTTAAACAGTATATTCACTGTACATTCCAGGTAGATAGGATTACTTTTTCTTAAAAATGATTTAAATTCGGTATATTTGTTCTCTCTGATCGATTTGATATTTTGAAAAAAATATTCATCCCCTACCATGAGGGGGTTACACAGAAATGCCCAATCCTCGAGTGATTGTTTGGTTTTCTTACTCTGACAGAACCTCTGATGGGACAATAAAATAAATCACCCCCTAGGGTTAGAGATTTCTCCGTCCCTCCCTCAAGGCAGAGGAAGTATAATTTTCACCTATTCTTTTACTTTCAGTTACAATTCCACCGACTGTAGTCTGACATGCATATAAACTTAAGTACAGATGGTCATTGAATATCGCCGTTCACTTGTTATGACATGAAAAAAGCGTGCTATTTTGCATGAGGCTATTTCCCTCTAGGTTCGACAATATTTTAATTCCTGGCTAAAAAAACGGCCTTTTAAAGACTTAAAATGTAAACTCCTGGTCAGCGAAAAAACGAGAGGATTTCCCAATTAGGATGCATATGTAATCAATGAACTTACGTTACGTTAATAATGGCACACCACAGAAAATATTTGTAACTTATTGGACTAGCTGGAAAACAATACAACTAACACATGTGTTTCTTGCAACCGCAATATCTATTTTAGGTGGGAGAAAAATATCATTCCACACTTTTGAAGGTAAAAAATAATCTCACAATTTGTTATCAAATTCATATTACGACGACTTTTTACAATAAAGTTTCAAAGACATTTCGATGAAATTCTCTCTGCCAGTATCTATGTCATTTATGGAAGTTAAGATGAGACTGACGTGTGGAGTTTTTATTATCTCTTAGAGGCTTAATCTCTAAAGAAGTTGCGTAAACACACTTTCTTAGAATAACTCATTTACCATTGTTCGTCACATTACGTAGCAGGATTAGTATAATTGCCTACCTGGTGGACACTGACCACAGGTAATTCGTACCTACAATGCGTGACACCTATCATTCAAATCTTATATATATACCAGTATTGTTAGTATAAACTATTATTTTCGTGTCTTGTAAATCAGGTTTATAACCGTGCACGGAACAGATATTTCGGAATATTCCGTCGTGATGTCAAAAGTTATCTCATTAAGTTTCATAGGTAACCTTAACAAATCTTACGTCATTATTTCAACTATACGAAACATCAGGAAAATTCGCATACTATATAGAAGGAATATCAAAACGTCAACAAATTCATAACGTGATATATTGAGCTCGTGTACATCAACACCTTGCGGAGGTAGGGGTGATAAGATGCTAACCAAATTGAGTGAACAACACAATACTGTGTTCTGGCGGAAAAACAGAAATGACAAACTTACCTGTTTAAGAACCATAAAGCAAAACAGCTACTGGTTCTTTTCTCCACTGTATTTGACTTCTTCTTATGAACGTTAAAAGAAATCGATCCGATATTGGATGTATCCCCCACCAACATCCATTACTTTGATAGAATAATGAGAAATAGGAACACTTGGAAACTTTTGGTATCCTGTGCGAACTGATAAGTAACTCGTGCGCACGGTTTAGTAATCCGTGCGCACGGTTTGTTAATTCGTGCGCACGGTTTGTTACCTCGAGCGCACGGATTAGTAAACGTTTTACCATGTCCCTTCGGAGGCTCCGTAGTACGGTGATATTCGAACACTAACTATTTCCACTGGATAATTTTTATAGTCAATGCATACACATTTTTGACATAAATGTATGTTGTGTTCTTCATATTTATTTTAAAATAATAAAAAAATCAATGAACTAGTGTGAGAAAGTGGTTTGTGAACTGAATGTTAAACATATCGTGCTGTAATAAGAGTAGGACATTTACTATTTTTCATTGTAATTCACTCACGTCTATTAGTTGGAATTAGCATACGGGACACACTACAAAAAGTAGTTTAGCATGCCACAATAATCCTGTAAGTTTCGTGATCCTAAAATTAGATTTTGGTTTAGAACAGATAGCCTCCCACTATCGGAACACCTCTGATTTTGCGCTTAATTGCCAAAGCAACACTGAACTCGCGTTCGACCGTTGCAAATGCCATCTTTCTTAAATTGCAGGTATGCATGCGCTTCCATCTGAACGATTTAAAAGATCATTCAGAGTCCATTTACATACAATTGGCACTGCAAATCGTCCTGTTCAATGTATATAAACAGAAAAATGATAAATACATTACATTAAAAAAAAACATTTTTTCAACTTGGATATTTTCAACCAAATTTATATATTTATTCAATAATTATATACTGGGACCTTGCTTCATTTCTTAAACTTCGCATAACATTTACATTGTTCGGTACAGAAATGACAGGGTTTACACGAATAAGTATACATGTATCGATGTGATCCTAATTAATATCAATGATAATACTAATTGGTAGTTCTTTTATACCGCTTTTTCTTTTTCGTTGGTCGTCTCAAAACGGTTCAAAAATGTAATTCGTGGTTATAAAGTATTTGCAACCAGCTAAAATCTTTCTCAACTCCCTAGGGAGCCTCCATACAGCCGGTGATGCCGTTTCGGCGCTCACATCTTGCATTTAACGATTCCAGCTCTGCAAAAACACGTACTCATTTACAGCTGAGTAGACTGGAACAAGCGGAGTCAATTATCTTGTTCAAAGACACAACACATGTGTCGTGACGTGACTCGAACCCGCAACCCTTCGTTCACGAGCCTGGTGCACCACCACTAGACTACCGTGCCTCCGATATTTAATTACAATCAAAAGGTGTTTGAAATTTTTGGGGAAAACACTTGATGATATTTTTATGGACATCTAGATTAAGCGTATGTCAGACTTAGTGGCATACTTTTTTATTGTGATTCATCTGATTAACTTGTTTAGGAAATAGCAACTATAAATTAGTATAATTAAATATGTACTGTTTTGCACCGACACCCACTCAACATTTGGTCTGGCGTAACATAGTGTGTTATCTGCAGCCACATCTGGACAAAGCTGTGTTATTGGAATCTATAGGATGTTGACCATCATCGTTAAGTTTCATAGTGTTTATTTACTTTACTTATAAAAATATAAAACGCACTCACCATCAAGTCTTATTCTTCCAAAACTGTTTGGATAAGACATGTATCCCAAATGAGTCTTCTCTGGTATTTTATTGGCTGATTGAAAGAACAATGTAAACCAAACACCAATGTGACTGCCATCCGTGTTCCAAGTTAGTGCGTGAGAACTTAACTGGACATTTTCATCAGATTTCAATTGATCATTTGTACAGTCGAACGAGGCTGCAGTGCCAACTGCCGTGGAATCTTTCATTAAGATATATATGTCGGCAGTCTGATGAGCGACGGCTGAAGGGCCAACCACAAATGGTGCACTTCCCATGGTGTTCTCTGTAGGACAACGTTCTGATTTCCACATTTAAAACCTTTTCAAAGTATACTCCGCTGTCTCGGTATTGCCAAGCAGTAATGTTTGATATTTGAACACAAGATAATGTTCATTCATCGTCAGGATATATGCCGAGCCCCATCAAAGAGCTGTGCACCCTATTACTACCGTAGCCAGCAACGCCACACCCCATCGCGTTTAACATGTACCCGACCCTTTATGTTCCTGCTACTACGTTATCTTCAATTACAATGACCTTAGCTGTCGTCGCACTTATTGCGCCATAGTAGCGATAAGTAAATAACTCTTGGCGGTCTTGGTATGAACCCTCCGACACTACAAGAGTCACAAGGTTCCGGCGAAGCTGAGTATCATCAGAAGATGTCTCAACGCCTAAAACATTATGAACGAATCATAGGATATCGAAAATAATTCCTGATATAGACTTAAACTCGCGTTGATCAATGTACTATAGAGATAACGTTCAAAATGCGATCTGCTATATCCTAAAACGTAACATCTAGAGAAGCTGATGCAGGTCCTCTGACATTGTATATATCCTGCTTTTTTGGACCATAGGGGAGGTGACTCACATCGATTGACTCTTGTAGAACCCAGCAATGACGATACCAGATCATCAGCATGAACATTAGTTAGTAATTGAATCATAAGATGAAGAACGAATACTTTGAATGTATCCAAGGTATTCACGTTCAAATCACACAAAACCTTTCTTACGGAGAGTTCAATATCAGCCAAATAAACTATCTTGCACAGCGTACAGTATCAGATAAATCCACTTCAATTGTTTGTACAACTTGCAATCAGCCAAAACAACTCTCATATGTACTGATTGGAAACCAGCCAAATTAACCGCACTAGTACAGTGTAAAATTTCAGCCAAATAAACCGAACTGGTACAGTGTAAAATTAGTATTCCTTCAATTATGAATCCATTTCACGCTTTTAGTTAATACACCAACTAGATTCATGTATGCTGTCATCTGTGCCGACACGAGAAAACACGGATATTAAAATCAATAAAGAGGTTTGGTAGATAATTAGTAGTTAACATGTTCAATTTTCCAGGGCAGTTCGTTTTACGATAAGTGAGATATCAATATTTCATTTTGAGAGGCAATATCCTCAACATTTATAGATAGTCTCTTATTGCCTCCAGATCAATAAGCCAATTTCATGCCTGGTGAAGCTTTTTGATCCGTACATAGACAAACTTAGGTACCAGTGATGTAAATATTTCACAACAAACTTAGTTCACCCTCCATTCTCATGCTGATAGTTGACACTCAGTAAGTATAGGGGTGATATGTTGAGAAAGTGTTGTTTAGCATGTCGACAAGTTTGTGTTTTGCTGTGGTTGGTGGTGCGTTTGTTTGTTGTTGTTTTATACGATGCCTTAAATATTGAAAAAGATATAATAGGATAAAAACACATACACAATCTTTCAGTTGAAACAAAGAAAAACAAACAAAAGAGAAAAAACGGGAAGGATCTTGGCAAAACAGGTTTTATGGCCTGAGCGAAATATCCCGGTATACGGTATTTGCCTAAGCTCACTTATAATTACAATATATATGAGTAAGTAGTTTCTCTTCTTTTGGTGGATTTTTTCGAAAGAATTTGGCTGGCATTTCTGGCGGTCTCTCAATCAGCGAGGATGATCGTACCAATTATTCGTGTAAGGTTAACATGAATTAACACCATTTTACTTCATTAAACATTTTCAAAACGAGGACAAAGGGTCATATTTTCTGTAACTATTTTATGAATGGCCATCACTTCCAGAGCATTGCTTTCAGGGTTCCTGTCTTGTGGCAGGCAAAACTATACGATGTTTTTAGATATGGTAGCATCATCTTAAGTTATGCCGGGAAATTAAACTTGACCATGTATCTGAGTAGTTTAGATATTATAATGATCCGAGGTCCTGTGTGGGAATCCTAGTTTCGTGCCGCTTTAATCCTTAACATACTGTAATTTTTTTAGTTATTTAATTACGTTTTGTCTTTATATCATCATTATGGTATTTTTCTCCAACAACTAGACAAAGTTTCAGATACGTGTACACAAATCACATTCAAACTCAGCCTATACATAACTGATGCCATACAAAGCATCTTAATAGACAGTGAGAGCGTAGACAAGTAAGCTGCGGTGGGGTTATATCAAGCTTACTTAAGTTCGTTTACTGTTGAGTCACCAAGCTTCTTCAACCATGCAATTAGGCGACCGATATGAAAGCATTTGTACCGGAGCTGATAATTGAATATCGGCAGAACCAGGTCTGCTCGTTGTTTATCTGTGTCTTAGATGTTGCCTTACGATATGAGATCTGGAAATAATCTTACACGGAATTTATACTTGAATCGCTGAAGTCCGATCATTGTTTATTGTGTATTTGCATACGATCTAACATCGAAAACTATATCTTGGTATAATATTTAGCTCACTGCAAATTAATAAACATCTTTACGACTATTCCATCGACACTGTACCAACTCTTTTACGAGAATGAAAAATCATATTAAACACAGCATACACTGGGATGTTCCGTTACAATACGAATGAGTGTCTTGCTTATATAATATAAAGTTAACTGAGATCTTTGATTATCGGTTGCTGTTCCAGTCCGGTATATTGTTTTGCTGATTATCCGTAATGAAGTTTGTTGTATAGAAGTGACCTTATTATCTATTTGTGCGCTGTACAAGACCGTGGGATTTGGCAGATATTGTACAACCCAAGCGGGTAAGCAGATATTGTACAAACCAAGCAGGTAAGCAGATATTGTACAAACCAAGCGGGTAAGCAGATATTGTAAGCTGTACAATAGCAGTGGATACGGCTAGCATTGTACGCTGTACAATAGCAGTGGATGTGGCTAGCATTGTAAGCTGTACAATAGCAGTGGATGTGGCTAGCATTGTACGATGTACAATAGCAGTGGATGTGGCTAGCATTGTAAGCTGTACAATAGCAGTGGCTGTGGCTAGCATTGTAAACTGTACAATAGCAGTAGATACGGCTAGCATTGTATGCTGTACAAGCATATTCATGTGTACCGTATTGTACACTCGACATCTACGTTTAATTTGGATGATTTAAGTGCGGAAATCATGTATATATTCGAAGGAGTCGTACTTCATCTTGTGATTCAATTGCTATATAAGGTTCATGCTGGTTAACTAGTATCGGCATTGGCGGATTCTACAAGTGACATTCGATGTGCGTCACCTTTTCTATCGTTTAATACAGTAGGATATATACAATGTCAGAAGACCTACATCAGGTACTCCAGATGTAACGTTTTACGCTATAGCAGATCGCATCTTGAGTGCTATATCTTTATCAATGCAAACTGCTGATACTTTTCGGGTGATTCTGATTCAAATATCTACAACCGGAGAAATGAGATTGATGAGATACGTTGTATACTGAATCTTCTATAACGTTTGTTGACGGTAAAATTATCTGTCAGTCAGATGAAGTTGAATGACTGTTAAAACTGAGGATAATACAAATAATAAAGCCTTCATTTATTCTTGATAACATATTGAGCGTGAAGCTATTCTTACATGTGGTCAAGATACAATGTATGATAACATGTACAGTATTTACAGCTAAATTATATCATTTCAGTTGTGCATTAATTCAAAAATCATGAAACAGATTGATAGCAAGAGGTTACTAATAATAAATGTAACTGAAACTGAACTAAAGCCACATACATGTGATTGCACCTTTACATACAGCATGCCAAACATAAAAAACGTTGAGAGTTGAAATTGGTCTAAACTACCTATGGAACAGAGAGGGAAATACCTAAAAGCACTTAATTATATCAATTTCAAATATTTGAGGATTACTAGTAAGTTTTAATTTAATAATAAGTGTGTATTTTATGAACCACTACTTCAAAGTGAAAACTGTGGCCATCAATGTCAGGGCCAACCTCGAGGGCTAATATATCAAAACACAGAGCCTGCAGTCGTGTATCCTACAATATGAAAGCATATTTTAAGTTTAAATCATATGGATTACTGGTAGCTATCTTTTTTAAATTTGTAGTAATTCATTTTGCAGAAAAGTTCAATGAAGTAATATTTAAGATAGTATCTGTCCCATTGTAGACAAATAAATAGCCATTCCAATGTGTAGTGAGAATGGGCGGCCAAGGTATTTAAGTTGGCTGGTGCGACGGTATTGTCATATGAAATACCGGTTCTGATTCTGTTTGTTTGTTTTTATAGCTTTTCGTTTTATCAAAAGGAGTTCCGCTAGCATTTAATTTATCAAATCAATAATTGAAGCTTTGTCATTCGGATATAAAAGTTCAATTAGTATTACACGTTAGGCAGTGGTACTGGAATTAAAGTACTTTTTAAATATACGTTAAATATTCCTTTAATACATCCATACATGTACAAAGCTCCTATGCACTATCGACTATCTAGTACATTTATCAACCTTATATTTCAATTCACCTTTTTTTACCAACCAATAAAGTCGATTGGAAGCAGCTGTCGCATCCCTGGATGTCCAGCTGTAAATGTCTGCGTCATGGTGAAAGGTGTCGCAAAATGCCTGCCTGATAAAGGTGATGTTCTTTTCCCATTTAACACTGAATGTACAACGTCAATATCGTTTCTTCGTCTTGAGTTTGTATTCAACTCAAATTAATTGTAAATCAGGTTTAACAAGAAATGCGATCACCTGTTTCATATAACCTTTTAATTAGGTAAAGACTTTTTGTGAATCTTTGTATACGCTGCAAAAGGTGGAATACAGTTTTATTCGAGTACCTATCACATGTATCTTGATCATCAAATACAAAGAAATAAATTCTATAGAATTATCCCGTTACGAACTTCCTACCATCCTATTTTCAGTCCCTACACCCTATGCTGACAATCGTCCTACTTTCATTGATGTTGATGGGGTGTATTTCTGGATGTATCCTACCTTAGAATCCTTCGCTGCTGCTAAACAAATATGTGAATCAACACATGGAAGACTGGCAATTTTGGATACGCAGCGAAAACTGCAGCTTATTCATGCTGAAGCGAACAATCATTCGAGTAAGATAACACATTATAGCTATTATTGTTTCTGCTTTTTTTCTGTTTATATTAACGTTTTTCATATGTGGTAAATAGTGATTCAGTAATTATATAGCTCTTATATAGAACTTTAGGAAAGCAAGCATGGCTAAAACGCCAAAATCAGTACTGTATAATCTGTCAATGTCGTGGTTTTTATAATATGTTGATTACGAGAGTACTCATCATCCACGAATTCACAGTTTCGTCAAGTGTTAACAAGTTTGATAAAAAGCAATTCTTGAGTGGGTACATGTACTCGTAGTCCACGAATTCGTGTACCAAGGAAATGGTGCGTTTTATCGGGAAACCACGGAATTTGCTGCAGCATTGACGATATATTTTGTACTAAAAACAAATTTGGCTGTTGAAATTCTTGACGGTAGTCTTATGGCTTTCTGTTATTTTAAGTGTTTTTGTTATCAAAACGGAGACGAATGACTTCTTGATGTTTCCTGATGTGATATCAAGCTTACAGAATAACAATATTTAATTAAATCATATTTAACAACCTTAAATATCTGTCTCTGTTTTAGTCTCTGTCTGCATTTCTGTCTGTCTGTCTGTCTGTCCGTCTCTCTCCCTCTCTCTCTCCAGTTTGCATCATATTTGATATTTGAAATAATTATAAACCATTGTGTTACAGGCAATTGGATCTGGTTTGTAGGTGCGACATTGAGTGACGGAAAATGGCTATGGAGCAATGGGGTAACTGTTTCTTTTGTCCAACTGAATCAGGATGGAGTCTGTTGTGTGTTATCCAATGGTAGGTTGCATGATTACAATTGTAATAGACTACGTCAATTCGTGTGTGAAACAATTTAAACTGAAAAAAGATGATTTGTTCGTGGATCTAGTGCAATGTCAACAAGATGGACCTAACAAACTGGCATATCTTATCATTTAGTATACATACTAGATAACTCGTACGGGTGTTCATTGTATTTTCATACAGTAAGAAAAAAGTATTGACCTTCATTTTGACGGCGTAGATGGAAGCAGTTGTGCCCAAACAGATTCTATCATGCACGTAGGCGTTTAAAGGACTGGATCCGTACATTCTTATCGATGTGAGATGTACCATAGTAAATCGATTAATATGGATCCCTAGGCCATTACATGTAATTATGAATTTTCTAACATGACAATAGCTGTGAAAAGTTGTTACATAGATGTAAATACGAAAAAGAATCAACAACGTTGTTCTTAGTGTAACATTGCGACCGGGCAGACCACAAATTGAAACTTTCTACGACTACGTATAAGTCAAAAACAAAATTAAGGAGAGGTTACTGTTGCATGTAATAAGATACATGTACAGTGTCTAGTTATTTCGAGAGAAAAACAGTGTTCTGAGTATAATAATGCAAGAGAGGCATCCCTCAAATTGAAACGTAGACAGCATATGATTCTTGGTAAAAATCATAATCAGGTGCAGATTACTATTGATAAGAAAAGTATACAGTATCTTTCTATGATTGGACAGGGATCCTCAAGCAAGAATGATATCAACGTGTTAATGGAAATTTAGAACCGAAGAGCATAGGAGTCACGAAGTAAAACAGTTTTTAATTATCTTAAAATTTCGAGTGAGTAAGTCGAATTATCGAGTTATTAACAAACAAAACAAATATGTTTTCTACATGTCCATAGTGGTCTTCCGTTATTTAGATTTCCTATTTGTTTAACCTGAATTTCTCAAACCTGTTTTGTCCCATAAAATATAAAGGTTTGAATTGCTCAAATTAGTATTTCTAAGTTACGTCGTTATTCCATTAACTTCACCCACCATAACGGTTCCTTAATCGAAATAGTTACAATAAATGTGCTTTCCTACCCACTGCGCGGTTTTTTGTATAGTATCAAATCAAAATGTAGTCTGGCATGCATTTCAATAATTCATTATGTATGAACCCATCAGCCGATGACAAAGTTTGTATCCGTTTATTAAACAAATAGACTTTTATAGATTTCCTCCACAAGATCTCATTATGTTATCAGAAGTATATCGTATTGTTTACTTTTCTACATGTCCATAATGGTCTTTCGTTATTTAGAGTTCTTATATGTAAGACATGTATTTCTCAAACCTAGTTTTGTTAAGTTTGAAAAGCTGGAATTAATATTTCTAAGTTACGTCGTTATTCCATTCATTTCACCCACTATACACTGTTACGGTTCTTTAATCTAAACAGTTACATTAAATATGCTCCCATACACCCTGCGCGGTTAGTTGTCTAGTCTCAAATCAATATTTAGACTGTCATGCATTTCTTTAATTCATTTTAGAATGTATGAACCCAACAGCAGATGACAAAATTGTTCGAACGAAACACTTTTTTCGGTTCATTAAACAAATAGACTTCCACAGATTTTGTACACAAGCTTTCATTATGTTATCATATGTTTATCGTATTGTATACTCTCCTTAGTTCTGAATCAGTATGAGTCAATACGAAATCAGTTACTGCTATCGATTATCATTATTATTGATTTACTCGTTCATCATAACGACAGCGCAGCCGGTTCAATATAATGAATAATCTAAAGCAGTCTGCTTTACTTTTTTTTGGAACACAGTCACGAGACTTTTTTCAAATAAAATGTTTTATGACAAAATATTACAACTTTTCTGGGATATTCATTGTATTATCAAGTGGTATATTGTATGCAGCAAGAAAAGGCATTCAATCAAGCATTTCAATTCATGTAGACAGTTTTAAAAGTCAACCAGTCGTTAAAAAATTCTTCTAAAGCAATAAATTTAAACAAATTGACTTCTATTGATGTTTCCACAAGAAATGTCTAGGTGACATTATAGATTCATGTATACACTGGTATATGTATTGTCTCGTCGGTAATCAATAGGAACCTACAAGAAGCCAATAGTTACTACCGATGATAATTACTTATTTATCAGTTCATTTCGTTCATTATCTAGTTGCCGTTTATTGGTGCCTGTGCAGGTTCGGAGAATAAGTATACCTGCCTTATATTACTTGTTTGCAGGGGGTTTGTTAACGGAAAAAACATCAGCTAATTATCGTCTCTTTTAAAGGGCGGTGTAGGGGTGCAGGTATGTTTGCTTGTTATTCGTATGCTTTGAAACATTCTAGATTATTGTTGTCGGTTGCCCTCGACCTTGTTTTCCGGGTTTAGTAGTGATGTAGTAACGGTAATTATGCAATATGGCTGTATTAATGTTTGTCCTGCTTTCTCCTTACCAAACAAGAAAAAGTTATGAATAAATTCAAACAGTGGCGACGACGGTGTTCGCCTTTCTGAAAATTTTCATCGTTCATTTAAGCGTTGAACCGCCGCTTGTTTGCATTCATAGTCAAAAATATGTTAACTAATGAAACAAAGTCTGATGGGAATACACGCAATCTGATATCACAAATATCACCATGTATTATTATAAACAATACAAAAATATAGTAAAGGTTGCAAACAATGATGTTTAAAATAGAGGATGCCACAGGATAAAACTAATATTATAGCACAGGACAGCTAACTAACTTTACATGCAGGTCAACGGTAGTTCCCCTACAAAGGCTCAATACAAACAGTTAAGTTATATTCAAAACAATCCAATGCAAGGTTACTTATGAAAAACAACAGTGGACTTCTAAAGTGTTTTGCCTACCATGGGACAAACATTATAAATGTCCCTATTTTGTGACATATATATACAGATACACATTTTATGACACATGTCCTCTTTGTATTACTTTATCATAACTTGATAGTATAGCTAGTACTTATAATGAGTTATGCACTTAAGTACCACTATTTCTGCCCAATAATGGTTCAATTTGCCGGTCAATATTCTATTTTTCACTTTTTTCGGTTGAAGTTGAGTTAAATTTTTGTTGTAGACGCCATTGCATTAACAAACTCTGACACCGATATTAACTTAGTGTTGTCCGTGGTGTAGTTTACTGTCTAAAGAAGGAATAATTATTTAAAAGTCGAAACACTTGTAAATTGTAATATTTGATAGTGGATGATGTCAGAAATATGTGATACACATCCTAACAACGTTCTTCTATATAACAAATCTATAGAAACAACTGGAAATTGTAATATTTGGTCATCGAAAAACAGGTTTTTGCTTCGGGTTTGAAAATTGAACAAAATCTATAATTCTATATAATTTATGGTAGAGAAATTACAACAATAGTATATAAATGCGTATCAAGCTATTGTTTGTGTATGTGTAGTTGTGGTATTGAATACATGTTTGTTTTTGTAACATCGCCTTAGTTTCCATTTGGGATTTATTCATAAATCTGCTTCAGAGCTTGGGCAATTCCAATTAAGCAGTATGCTGTCCTGTTTGTCCTATCCTATATGAAGGACATCACTGTATGTTGACCAAAAAGTGAAAGAAAGAAATCATAGTTTACATCACATTAATAAAGAACAATGCTTAACAAGGTTTAAGCTAAGTGTCAATTTGCAAAAAAATATCTTATGTCAAAAACATTGGTTTTGTCACAGCAGCGAACGTTCAGATAACTACTGTTTTTCGGGTGGCTTTTTTGTGGCCTTTTTGGTAGGCCACCTTCGTTCCAGGTGTCGCTGCATCTTTTAGAATTGAGATGTTTTAATGATTGTGTAATAGTATTGAAAATAGAATTATGTAGCGTAGAGTACATAATTAAATGTATGTGATCTCATGTGGACACCGTGTTTTCTACTGCATATGGCTAAAAGCTAAGGCGAGTTGTTTCCATTGTTCCATATTAGTTTCAGTTGAAAACCAGTTTTTGTTACCTCCCCCGACTATAGTCAGGTCGAGGCCCGCCATCAATTTAATCAAATTATATTACCCACCCACCTCTCCGCTTGTAACATTGTGTTATTGGTAATTACTTTGGTAATTGTTTTAACAATGTATTTTGCTGTACATTTGGCAGTTTTGTTATGCCACCATTTCAAATACTGTGAACGTTTCTTTTTGAAATTAATGACTGTATTGTGTGACCACAATTGTTGTGTGGCCTTTTTGGTACGCCACTTTTTCCAGATGCCGTTGCATCTTTTAAAATTGAGATGTTTTAATGATTGTGTAATAGTATTGAACACACTTGTTGACTTATACTTGGGATATCCAGTGTTGTACTCGTTATCAATTTAGTCATTTAATAAATTGACAATTACTCTCAATTTTTTGTGTTTGTTTTTTGTTCCTGGATAACTCAATGGTATAGGCGACATACCTGTAAAAACTAAGCTTCAAGAACAGTCTGAACTTAATAACATAGCGAACACACTTTCTTTTTTGTATCTGCAATATCGAAACTTTATGATTTCTACGATGCTAAAAATGTTCATTTTGCAGCGGTTTTTGCTGTCCTAAATAAAACAACAAACAAATATTGGTCTACATTTCAGTTTCGTTCGTTGTTTATCTTATATATTTTACCTGAAGGAAAGGTTATGCAATACTATACAGTGATACATTTGTATTTAGATTAAGTCAGGTAAGATTTGAAATTCATATCTAGATTGCAGTTTAATTGCCCTTGAATGTTAACAACAGTACGACTCCCCGTCTTAACTGTTATATCGTCATTTCTTCGACAAATTTTAAGGATCACTGTACCACTGTACTACTGTTCCAATAGCAGTAACACCCCTGAACTGCCGTTTGGATGAAACTGTAAAATAACTTAGTCGGAATAATCCCGTCGACCAGGTAGCTCAATTGGTTAGACCGATCGTTTAGTAGTCTGAAGCTCAGGATCTAAAACCGTGTGAAGCACAGTGGTGTTTTTTTACGCTTGAAATAATGTTGTTGGTTTGATTTTGTTTATATAATCTTTATCATTTCTTATCTTTTCTGTCCTTTTTAAACAATGTTCTTCCTAATGTCTACCTTGGCGAAGCCTCAATTTTGGCCTTTATTTGAGCGTCCGCCCATGTGCGGAAGGCTTTGGGTTCTGTCCCCTGGCCGAAACATACCAGATTCTGTAAAATGGTAGTTTCTACTCCTGCTTAACGATCAGCAATATGCATGTAGGAGTGGGACGACTGGTTTGCTGTTGTCAGTACAGTGTGACCAGATGAGGTGTATTGCTGGGTGTCTTCGGCAGTATGTTTCAGTTAGGTAGCACTATAAAGTCGGCACCAGTTCTGCACCAACACAAAGAGTCAAACACGAATATATCGCAGACTCTCAAAACACACACGCATACACTACACGCATAAATCTCGCACACAGGGGAGGCCGTCCTTAAATGACCATAGCTGTTGATAGGACGTTAAACAATATTTAACCAAACCAAACCATTCTAATAAAAAATCCTGCAAAGTATGTGTTTCTTTTCAAAAACGGTTTTTCAAAGTTATAATCATGCCAGAGAAAACAGTTTCCAATACCTAGTTACAGTGTCAGGTAGTGGGACTGGGATACTCAAACACTTAACATTTCCACTGAATAACTTTTTATAATTAATGCATACACATTTATGACAAATTGTGTGTTCCTCATTGTAATTCACTCACGTCTATTAGTTGGAATTAGCATACGGGACGCACTACAAAAAGTCGTTTAGCATGCCATTAATACTTTAAATGTGGTGATCCTAAAAATAGATATTGGTTTAGAATAGCTCGCCTCCCATTCTCGAATCACCTCTGATTTTGTGCTTAATTGCCAAAGCAACAATGAACTCGCGTTCACCCATTGCAGATGCCATCTTTCTTAAATTGCAGGTATAAATGCGCTTCCCTCTAAACGATTTAAAAGATCATTCAGAGTCCATTTCCACACAATTGACAATGCTAATCGTCCTGTTCAATGTATATAAACAGAAAAATGATAAATACATTACATTAAAAAAACATATTTCAACTTGGATATTTTCAACCAAATTGATATATTTATTCGATAATTATATACTCGGACCTTGCTTCATTTCTTAAACTTCGCATAACATTTACATTGTTCGGTATAGAAATGACAGGGTTTACACGTATACAGGTATACATGTATCGACGTGATCCTAATTAATATTAATGATAATACTAATTCCAGTTCGTTGGTCGTCTCAAAGCGGTTCAAAAATGTTATTCGTGGTTATAAAGTTTTTGCAACCAGCCAAAATCTCTCTCAACTCCCTAGAGAGCATACAGCCGGTGATGCTGTTTCGGCGCTCACATCTCGCATTTAACTATTCCAGCTCTGCAAAACCACGTACTCATTTACAGCTGAGTAGACTGGAACAAGCGGAGTCTTATATCTTGTTCAAAGACACAACACATGTGCCGTGACGTGACTCGAACCCGCAACCCTTCGGTGGCGCAGTGCCACTAGACTACCGTGCCTCCGATATTTAATTACAATCAAAAGGTGTTTCAAATTTTAGGAGAAAAACACTTAAGATATTTTTATGGACATCTAGATTAAGTGTATGTCAGACTTATAGTGTTTATTTACTGTACTTATAAAAATATAAAACGCGCTCACCATCAAGTTTCATTCTTCCAAAAGTGTTTGGATAAGACATCTATCTCAAATGAGTCTTCTCTGGTATGTTATTGGCTGATTGAAAGCAGTGTAAACCAAACACCAATGTGACAGCCATCCATGTTCGTGCGTGGGAACTTAACTAGACATTTTCATCGGATTTCAATTTATCACTTGTACAGTCGAACGAGGCTACAGTGCCAACTGCCATGAAATTTCTTATTAAGATATAATTGTCGGCAATCTGATGAGCGACGGCTGAAGGACTAACCAAAAATGGTGCACTTCCCACTGTGTTCTCTGCTAGGACAACGTTCTGAATTCCACATTTAAAACCTTTTTATAGTATACTCCGCTGTTTCGGTATTTACAAGCAGTAATGTTGGATATTTGAATACAAGATAAAGTTCATTCATCGTCAGGCTATATGCCGAACCCCATCAAAGGGCTGTGCACGGGATTACTACCGTAACCAGCAACGCCACACCCCATCGCGTTTAACATGTACCCGACCCTTTCTAATCCTACAACTGCGTTATCTTCAATTACAATGGACTTAGCTGTCGTCGCACTTAATGCGCCATAGTAGCGATAATTAAATGACTTTTGGCGGTCTTGGTATGGACCCTCCTATACTACAAGAGTCACAAGGTTCCGGCGAAGTTGAGTATCATCAGAAGATGGCTCAACGCCTAAAACCTTAAAGAACGAATCATGGGATATCGAAAAATAATTCCTGATATAGACTTAAACTCTATAGAGATAACACTCAAGATGTGATCTGCTATAGCGTAAAACGTCACATCTAGAGAAGCTGATGCAGGTCCTCTGACATTGTATATATCCTGTTTTATTGAACCATAGGGGAGGTGACTCACATCGAATGACTCTTGTAGAACCCAACGATGACGATACCAGATCATCAGCATGAACATTAGTTAGTAATTGAATCATAAGATGAAGAACGAATACTTTGAATGTATTCATTGTTTTCACGATCAAATCACACAAAACCTTTCTTACGGAGAGTTCAATATCAGCCAAATAAACTATCTTGCACAGCGTACAGTATCAGAAAAATCCACTGCATTTGTTTGTACAACTTACAATCAGCCAAAACAACCCTCATATGTACTGATTGGAAACCAGCCAAATTAACCGCACTAGTACAGTGTAAAATATCAGCCAAATAAACCGAACTGGTACAGTGTAAAATTATTATTCGTTCAATTATGAATCCCTTTCACGCTTTTATTTAATACACCGACTAATTTCATGTATGTTGTCATCTGTGCCGACACGAGAAAACACGGATATTAAAATCAATAAAGAGGTTTGGTAGATGAATAGTAGTTTACGTGTTCAATACTCCCGGACAGTTCGTTTTACGACATGTAAGATATCAACATTTCATTTTGAGAGGCAATATTCTGAACATATATAGATAGTCTCTTATCGATCTGTTTAAATTCACTTAGAAACGCCCGGTAAGATTGCTTCCAGATCAATCAGCCAATTTCATGCTTGTTGAAGCTTTTTGATCCGTACATAGACACACTTAGGTACCAGTGATGTAAATAGTTCACAACAAACTTAGTTCACCCTCCATTCTCATGCTGATAGTTGACACTCAGTAAGTATAGGGGCAATATGTTGAGTAAGTGTTGTTTAGCATGTCGACAAGTTTGTGTTCTGGTGTGGTTGGTGGTGCATCAGAGGCTCGCTAAATTGAAACAAATCTTAGACTCGCTTTAAAAATCTCATATGAAATGGAAACTTTTGTAAGATCCTTTATACATCCACAGCTTTCTAATATTCTGAAGGTTAAAACGCAGCATGGCTAGACCAGCCCTAACTACTGAGCTACTTGGTCACCTTAAATACCCTGTCCTAGTCACGTTACTGTTTCATCAAAAGCGAAATTAGGGAGAAGGTTGCAAGTATCAGAATGTAGGAGTTCTCTTGTATAATAACTAGAACCCTTGTTGCGCAACTGTCAACTTTCATAAACAATTCAAAATACAGAAATGTATTAGGGTCACCAACGTGCTAACTAACGCAGCGAACAACTCAATGATCTTGTCTGGCAATGGTACATTGTATCATCACTTAGATTGCTATGAAATACGGCAGACTATTTAGAACGATGCGTCTATTGACAGCGCTAGTCTAATTCATTTAACGAATGTCATCGTATATAAGCGATTGATAAAATCAAAAGTCAAAAGCTTCCAAAAAGCTGAAGTTGTATCAAAATAGAATAGAAACACTTAATACTTTAAATAAAGTGAAAATGTGAATGAATGGCTTGCTAAATAGTGCCTTTTTATAAACTGATATAGTCTCATATCAGTAGATATCCCTGTGTATAACCTTGATAAAATAGAGCTTATGTTTATCTATAATTCTTGTCCCTAAGTGTTCGCAAATATGAAATATTATTAGCTGTGTTAGCATTGAAACCTATTTATATAGTAAAGATTATTTGCTGAACTTGTATATCAAAGGCACAAAACTTTGTCTGTATTTTAGAGACATTTGGCTGATCAATTCAAATACTGTTTAATTATATTACTGTAAACTGGTAAATCTTTGCTGCAGTTACATTTCGGCTTCCGTAATGAGTGCGAATGTATCATTAAATGTAAGATAAGTAAACAACATAATGTACATAGTAATTCAGTGTGAAGAGCGATTTTAAAACTGGGCAAAACAGGTTTTATGGGCAAAGGGCGAAAGTTAGACTGAGCGAAATTTCCCGGTATACGGTATTTGCCTAAGCTCACTTATAATTACAAAATATACAAGTAAGTAGTTTCTCTTCTTTGCCTTTGAAGATTTAGTGGATTTTTTTCGAAAGAAGTTGGCTGGTATTTCTGGCGGGATCTCAATCAGCGAGGTTGACCGTACCCATTATTCTTGTAAGGTTAACACGAGCTAACACCTTTTTATTTCATTAAACAATTTCAAAACGAGGACAAAAAGTCATATTTTCTGTAAATGTTTTATGAAAAACAGCACCCCCGGAGCATTGCTTGCATGGTTCCTGTCTTGTTGCAGGCAAAAATTAGTTGATGCCGGGACACTAAAGTTGACCAAGTATCTGAGTAGTTTAGATATTAAAATGATCCGAGGTCCTGTGTGGGAATCCTAGTTTCGTGCTGTTTTAATCCTTAACAAACTGTTACCTTTTTAGCTATTTAATGACGTTTTGTTTTTATATCCTAATTATGGTATTTTTCTCCAACAACTAGACAAAGTTTCAGATACGTGTACGCAAATCACATTCAAACTCAGCCTATACATAATCGATGTCATACCACAGCATCTTAATAGACAGTTAGATCTTAGACAAGCTGCGGTTGGGTTATATCAAGTTTACTTAAGTTCGTTTACTGTTGAGTCACCAAGCTTCTCCAACCATGAAATTAGGCGGCCGATATGAAAGCACTCGTACCGGAGCTGATCATTGAATATCGGCAGAACCAGGTCTGCACGTTGTTTATCTGTGTCTTAGATGTTGCCTTACTATATGAGATCTGGAAATAATCTTACATGGAATTTCTACTTGAATCGCTGAAGTCCGACCATTGTTTATTGTGTATTTGCCTACGATCTAACGTCGAAAACTATATCTTGGCATACTATTTAGCTCGCTATAAATTATTAAACATCTTTACGACTATTCCATCGACACTGTACCAACTTTTCTATGAGAAGGATAAATCGTGTGTCGGCTCAGAGGATCTCACACTTGACTGTTTCTTTTGCATCAAAAGTGTGGAAGAGATCCCTACCCCAACGGGAGAA
This sequence comes from Mizuhopecten yessoensis, assembly GCF_002113885.1. Taxonomy (NCBI): domain Eukaryota; kingdom Metazoa; phylum Mollusca; class Bivalvia; order Pectinida; family Pectinidae; genus Mizuhopecten; species Mizuhopecten yessoensis. Next base: position 58,736 of record NW_018406912.1, read on the forward strand.
ACAGAGGAGTATCCATAGAAACTATTTATGCAAGTCTTCCCATCATCATATTAAACACAGCATAAACTAGAATGTTCCGTTACAATACGAATGAGTGTCTTGCTTATATAAGATAAAGTTAACTGAGATGTTTGATTATCGGTTGCCGTTCCAGTCCGGTGTATTGTTTAGCTGATTATCTGTAATTAAGTTTGCTGTATAAAAGTGATCTGTATGATCTATTTGTGTGCTGTACAATACAAGCGGATTTGACAGATATTGTACAACCCAAGCGGGTAAGCAGATATTGTACAACCCAAGGGGGTAAGCAGATATTGTACAACCCAAGGGGGTAAGCAGATATTGTATAACCCAAGCGGGTAAGCAGATATTGTACAACCCAAGCTGGTAAGTAGATACGCTGTACAATAGCAGTGGTGTGGCTAGCATTGTACGCTGTACAAGCGTATTCATTTCTACCGTATTGTACACTCGACATGTACGTTTGAATTGGATGATTTCAACGTTGAAATCATGTATATATTCGAAGTAGTCGTACTTCATCTTGTGATTCAACTGCTATCTAAGGTTCATGCTGGTGAACTAGTATCGGCATTGATGGATTCTGCAAGTGACATTCGATGTGCGTCACCTTTTCTATCGTTCAATACAGTAGGATATATACAATGTCAGAAGACCTGCATCAGCTACTCCAGATGTAACGTTTTACGCTATAGCAGATCGCATCTTGAGTGTTATCTCTATATCAACGCAAACTGCTGGGACATTTCTGGTGATCTTGATTCAAACATCTACATCCGGAGAAATGAAATTGATGAGGTACGTTGTATACCGAATCTTCTATATTTTTTGTTGACGAACAAATTATCTGTCAGCCAGATGAAGTTGAATGACTGTTAAAACTGAGGATGAAAATAATAACAAAGCCTTCATTTATTCCTGATAACATATTGAGCATGAAGCTCATCTTACATGTGGTCAAAATACAATGTATGATAACATGTACAGTGTTTACAGCTAAATGAGACCATTTAAGTTATGTATTAATTCATAAAACATGAAACAGATTGTTAGAAAGAGGTTACTGCTAATAAACTTAGCATTGTTAAAACTGAGCGGCCAAGGTATCTAAGTTGGTTGGTGCGACGGTTTGTCATCTGAAATCCCTGTTCTGTTTTTTGTTTGTTGTTATAGCTTTTCTTTTTAACAAAAGAAGTTCCGCTAGCATTTAATTTATCAAATCAGTAATTGAAGCTTTGTCATTTGGATATAAAAGTCAAGTTTATATTAAACGTTAGGGAGTGGTACTGGAATTAAAGTACATTTTAAATATATGTTAAATATTCCTTTGATACATCCGTACATGTACAAAGCTCTTATGCACTATCGACCATGTAGTACATTTATCAACATTATATTTCAATTCACTTTTTTACCAACCAATAAAGTCGATTGGAAGCAGCTGTCGCATCCATGAATGTCCAGCTGCAAATGTCTGCGTCATGGTGAAAGGTGTCTCAAAATGCCTGCCTGATAAAGGTGATGTTCTTTTCCCATTTAACACTGAATGTACAACGTCAGTATCGTTTCTTCGTCTGGAGTTTGTATTTCAACTCAAATTAATTGTAAATCAGGTTTAACAAGAAATGTGATCACCTGTTTAATTTAACTTTTCAAATAGGTCAAGACTTTTTGTGAATCTTTGTATACGCTGCAAAAAATGGAATACAGTTTTATTCGAGTACCTATCACATGTATCTTGCATATAAAATACTATAAAATAAATTCTTTAGAATTATCCCGTTACGAACTTCCTACCATCCTATTTTCAGTCCCTACACCCTATGCCGACAATCGTGCTACTTTCATTGATGTTGATGGGGTGTATTTCTGGATGTATCCTGCCTTAAAAACCTACGTTGCTGCTAAACAAATATGTATTTCAACACATGGAAGACTGGCAATTTTGGATACGCAGCGCAAAATGCAGCTCATACATGCTGAAGCGAACAATCATTCGAGTAAGATAATACATTATACCTAATATTGTTTCTGCTTTTTTCTGTTGATAGTAACGTTTTCTATTTGTGGTAAATAATGATTTATTAATTACAAAGCTCTTATATAGACCTTTTGGAGAGCAAGTACGGCTAAGACGCCAAAATCAGTACTGTGAAATCATTTAATTCCGTGGTATATATGTAATTTTGTTGATTTGGAGGGAACTCATCATCCACGAATTCACAGGTTCATAAAGTTATTTGATTTGATATCAAGCAATGCTTTAGTGGGTACATGTACTTGTATTCGTACCAAGGAAATGGTGTGTTTTGTCGGGAAACCATGGAGCATGCTGCATCATTGACGATATATCTACTAAAAAGAATTGGCTGTTAAAATTCTTGACGTTAGTCTTATGGCTTACTGTTATTTTAAGTGTGTTTGTTATCTAAACGGCGACGAATCGCTCCTTGATGTTTCTTGATGTGATATCAAGCTTACAGAATACTATATTAATTAAATCATACTTAACAACCTTAAATATCAGTCTTTGTTTTTGTCTCTGTCTGTCTGTCTGTCTTACTTCTGTCTCTCTCTCTCCCCCAGTTTGCATCATATTTGATATGAAATAATTATAAACCATTGTGTTACAGGCAATTGGGTCTGGTTTGTAGGTGCGACATTGAGTGACGGAGAATGGTTATGGAGCAATGGAGATATTGCTTCTGATGTCCACCTGAGTTATGATGGAGTCTGTTGTGTGTTCAAGGATGGTATGTTGCATGATTACAATTGTAATAGACTACGTCCATTCGTGTGTGAAACAATTTAAGCTGATAAAAAGATGATTTGTTCGTGAATCTAGTGCAATTTCAACAAGATGGACCTAACAAACTGGCATATCTTATAAATTAGTATACATACTAGATAACTCGTACGGGTGTTCATTGTATTTTCATACAGTGAGAAAAAGGTATTGACCTTCATTTTGACGGCGTAGATGGAAGCAGTTGTGCCCAAACAGATTCTATCATGCACGTAGGCGTTTAAAGGACTGGATCCGTACATTCTTATCGATGTGAGATTTGTCATAGTAAATCGATTAATATGGATCCCTAGGCCATTACAGGTAATTATGAATTGGTAACTTTTGTCTAACATGACAATAGCTGTGAAAAGTTACATAGATGTAAAAACGAAAAAGAATCAACAACAGTGTTCTCAGTGTAACATTGCGACAGGGGCAGACAACAAATTGAAACCTACGAGTACGTATAAGTCCAAAACTAGATTAAGAAGAGGTTACTGCTGCATGTAATACGAAAAATAAACAGTGTCTAGTTATTTCGAGAGAAAAACAGTGTTCTGAGTATAACGATGCAAGTGAGGCATACCTGAAATTGAAACGTAGACACCATATGATTCTTAGTAAAAATCATAATTAGGTGCAGATTACTATTTATAAACAAAGTATACAGTATCTGTCCATGATTGGACAGGGATCCTTAAGCAAGAACGATGATAAAAAAGTTTTTTTATTATCTTGTAATTTCGAGATAGTAAGTTGAATTATTGAGTTATTGGCAAACAAAATAAATGTATTATGTCTACATGTCCATAGTG
>NW_018406912.1:70339-86640 GCF_002113885.1 Mizuhopecten yessoensis
ATTTTGCTGTACATTTGGCAGTTTTGTTATGCAATCATTTCAAATGTTGTGAACATTTCTTTTCGAAATATTATGTGTTAATGACTGAATTGTGTGAACACAATTGTTGTTTGGCCTTTTTTGTACGCCACCTTTTTCCAGATGCCGTGCACAATTAAAATTGAGATGTTTTAATGATTGTGTAATAGTATTGAACACACTTGTTGTGTTATACTTAGAGATATACAGTGTTGTACTGGTCATCAATCTAGTCATTTAATAAATTGACAATTACTCTCATTTTATTTTTATTTTTTTGCTTGTGTTTTGTTCCTGGCTGATTCAATGGTATAGGCGACATACCTGTAAACACAAGCTTCAAGAACAGCCTGCAATTGATAACATAGCGAATACAAATGAAAATTATGTAGCGTATAGTGCATAATTAAATGTATGTGATCTCATGTGAACACTGTGTTTTCTACTGCATATGGCTAAAAACTAAGACCAGTTGTTTCCCTTTGTTCCATATCAGTTTCATTTGAAAACCGGTTTTTGTTACCTCCCCCAACTAAAGTCAGAACGTGGCCCTCCATTAAAATGAAGATCACAGAACAAAAAGCTTCAGCATCAATTAAATCAAATTATATTACCCACCAACCTCTCCGCTTGTAACATTGTGTTATTGGTTATTACTTTGGTATTGTTTACCCTATTTGTTATAACAATGTATTTTGCTGTACATTTGGAAGTTTTGTTATGCAACCATTTCAACTGTTGTGAACATTTCTTTTTGAAATATTATGTGTTAATGACTGTATTGTGTGAACACACTTGTTGTGTGGCCTTTTTGGTACGCCACCTTTTTCCAGATGCCGTGCACAATTAAAATTGAGATGTTTTAATGATTGTGTAATAGTATTGAACACACTTGTTGTGTCTTACTTAGAGATATACAGTGTTGTACTGGTTATCAATCTAGTCATTTAATAAATTGACAATTACTCTCATTTATTTTGCTTGTGTTTTGTTCCTGGTTGACTCAATGTTGTAGGCGATATACATGTGAAAACTTAGCTTCAAGAACCGCCTGCAATTTATAACATAGCGAATACAAATGAAAATTATGTAGCGTAGAGTGCATAATTAAATTTATGTGATCTCATGTGGACACTGTGTTTTCTACTGCTTATGGCTAAAAGCTAAGGCGAGTTGTTTTCCTTGTTCCACATCAGTTTCAGTTGAAAACCGGTTTTTGTTACCTCCCCCGACTATAGTCAGAACGAGGCCCGCAATTACCTGAAGATCACAGAACAAAAAGCTTCAGCATCAATTTAATCAAATTATTTTACCCACCCACCTCTCCGCTTGTAACATTGTGATATTGGTAATTACTTTGATATTTGTTACCCTATTTGTTATAGCAATGTATTTTGCTGTACATTTGGCAGTTTTGTTATCCCACCAATTCAAATGTTGTGAACATTTCTTTTCGAAATATTATGTGTTAATGACTGTATTGTGTGAACACAATTCTTGTGTGTCCTTTTTTGTACGCCACCTTTTTCCAGATGCCGTGCACCTTTAAAATTGAGATGTTTTAATGATTGTGTAATAGTATTGAACACACTTGTTGTGTTATACTTAGAGTTATCCAGTCTTGTACTGGTTATCAATCTAGTCATTTAATAAATTGACAATTAGTCTCAATATTTTGTGCTTGTGTTTTGTTCCTGGTTAACTCAATGGTATAGGCGATATACATGTAAAAACAAAGCTTCAAGAACAGCCTGAAATTTATACCATAGCGAACACAAATATTGTTTTATATCCACATTATCGAAACTTAATGATTTCTACGATGCTAAAAATGTTCATTTTGCAGCGGTTATTGTTGTCTGAAATAGAACAACAAACAAATATTTTGATAACATTTCAGTTTCGTTCGTTGTTTATCTTATATATTTTGGCTGAAGGAAAGGTTATGTAATACTTTTAAGTGATACGTTTTTATTGAGATGATGTCAGGTAAGATTTGAAATTTATATCTAGATTGCAGTTTAATTGCCCTTGAATGCTAACAACAGTACGACTCCCCGTCTGAACTTTTATATTGTCATTTCTTCGACAAAGTTTAAGGATCACTGTACCACTGTACTACTTTTCCAATAAGCAGTAACACCTCTCAACTGCCGTTTGGATGAAACTGTAAAATAACTTAGTCGGAATAATCCCGTCGAGCAGGTAGCTCAATTAGTTAGACCGATCGTTTAGTAGTTTGAAGCTCAGGATCTAAATCCGTGTGAAGCACAGTGGTGTTTTTTACGCTTGGAATACTGTTGTTGGTTTGAATTTGTTTATTTAATCTTTATCATTTCTTATCTTTTCTCTCCTTTTTAAACAATTTTCTTCCTAATGTCTCCCTTGACATAGCCTCACTTTTGGCCTTTATTTGAGCGTTCGCCCCTGTGAGGAAGGCTTTGGGTTCTGTCCTATGGCCGAAACATACCAGATTCTGTAAAATGGTAGTTTCTTTTCCTGCTTAACGCTCAGCAATATACAGGAAGGAGTGGGACGACTGGTTCGCCCGTTGTCAGTATAATGTCACCAGATGAGGTGTATTGCTGGGTGTCTTTGGCAGTATGTTTCAGTTGAGTAGCACTTTAAAGTCGGCACCAGTTCCGCGCTATCACAAGGAGACAAACACGAACATATCGCAGCCTCTCAAAACACACACGCATACACTACACGCAGACATCTTGCACACAGGGGAGGCCGTCCTTAAATGACAATAGCTTTTGATAGGACGTTAAACAACACTTAACCAAACCAACCATTCTAATAAAAAATCCTGCAAAGAATGGGTTTCTTTTCAAAAACGATTTTTCAAAGTTGTAGTCATGTCAGAAAAAAACAGTTTCCAATACCTAGTTACAGTGTCAGGTAGTGGGACTGTGATACTCGAACACCATCGTTTGATACAGTAGGATATATACAATGTCAGAAGACCTGCATCAGGTACTCCAGATGTAACGTTTTACGCTATAGCAAATTGCATCTTGAGTACTATATCTTTATCAACGCAAACTGCTGGGACTTTTCTGGTGATTCTGAATCAATCATCTACAACCGGAGAAATGAGATTGATGAGGTACGTTGTATACTGAATCTTCTATAATGTTTGTTGACGATAAAAATATCTGTCAGCCAGATGAAGTTGAATGACTGTTAAAACTGAGGATACTAATAATAATAAAGCCTTCATTTATTCTTGATAACATATTGAGCATGAAGCTCATCTTACATGTCGTCAAGATACAATGTAAGATAACATGTAGAGTATTTACAGCTAATTAAGATGATTTCAGTTGTGCATTAATTCATAAATCATGAAACAGATTGATAGAAATAGGTTACTAATAATAAATTTAATTGAAACTGAACGAAAGCCACATACATGTGATTGCACCTTTACATACAGCATGCCAAACATAAATTACACTGCACCATACATATATTGCATCCATCTAAAGCTCGTCAGTAAAGCTAAGGGCCAAAACGTTGAGAGTTGAAATTGGTATTAACTACCTTTGGAACAGAGAGGGAAATGCCTAAAAGCACTTAATTATATGAATTTTAAATATTTGAGGATTGCTAGTAAGTTTTAATTTAATAATAAGTGTGTATTTTATGAACTACTACTTCAAAGAGATAACTGTGGCCATCAATGCCATCAATGTCAGGGCCAACCTCGAGGGCTAATATATCAATTCAACTGTGTTCCTTATTGCAGGTGCGGGCAAGGAGGCAGAAATGCATTCAATTTTTTTCATATTAAAATTCAACGAAAAAGAGTTCATAGCATACCGCACCAAAAAGACGTAATCAAAAGTATACATTGAAATTCAACAGAACTATGCCTGTTCAGTTGGACAAACACATGTTTGTTCTTCTTTCTCTGCATATTAAAGACATAGGATGTACCTTGCAGAACATGTGGGATAACACGTTTTCTTACCGCTATGTTTACATTATGTTCCCGGCGGCCATGGCGTCATGTTTAGGCCACTGTGGACAAAACCATCCTCGATATCCAGGGGTTACGTTCACTTTCGCTCTCTGCACCCCTGAAATATGCCATAGCAAAATTAAAGGCTCGGTGTGCGCCACCTTGTTGATGAGACAAGAAGACTAATTCTATCTTTTGATGTACATCAATAGAATCTCGCGGTCACGTAACGGTAAAAATTGACTGGCTTTGAACGCAACAAAACGTGACAGTACGTAATAGACCGTAACAAAACTTGGTGGCAGGTGCAGGGGACCTGCTCGACTACCTGGGTTTTCTCCGAGTACTCCGGTTTCCTCTACACTAAGACCCCTTCCCCGCGCACTAACATCCGGGTCAACAAGAGTGATTGATATTAGTTGTAATAAATTGTTTCATAATTGTTGTAAAATAAATAAATTTTATATATATATAACTTCGAGGCGGTCCGTAGTGGGACGGGAAGCATGTGTATCCCTCGGCATCTCACGGTCCTTTCAAGTTTTGTCACGTTCTGTCGCGTTTAGTGCGCGTTTTGTCCCGCTTTGTCGCGTTTTGTCCCAGTTCTCAAGGCAAGCTGGTTGTGTGGTAGCCGTTTCGTCGCGTTCAATCACGGCGCGTCCCGGTGTGTAACGGTTTACGGGCCCGTCTCGCTACGGCGTGTTGCGTTTTTATATGTCTGACACGGCGCGCGTGGTCACGAAAGGAGTATATTTAAGCCGGGCCAGGCAGGAGAGCTTCATTCGAGTCTCAGGATACAATGCTTGCTATTGCTTGAGTGGCCTTCTTTTTATAACGTGGGCATAAACGTGCTCCAAAGTAGCCCGAATTTCTGGTACACCAGTTATCCATCTGGCAAAATGTCTAAGTCTGGTGCCAGGGCCAGAGGAAACTCGGGCTAACGGCGCACTACGTTTCGGGCATACGGGTGCCGTGGCCGCCGGGAAAATAATGTAAACCAAACATTAAAAGTAGAAAGTTGTTTTAAACACTTTTTTTTCCGTTGTGACTTTTTTTCTCCACGAATAGACAGAGATTTTGCTATTTTTTAAGCATGTATGATGAAGTTATCCTGGGCAAGAAAGGGATTCATGAATGTTCATTTTACATCTCACAGCCCGCCCGTGACATTACAATGGTTTAACAATGATTTGACGTCACCAAAACAAGCATTTCGGAAGATGTCGACGTAAGGACATTTATTTTTTAAACAGTATATTCACTGTACATTCCAGGTAGATGGGATTACTTTTTTCTTAAAAATAATTTCAATTGGGTATATTTGTTCTCTCTGATCGATTTGATATTTTGAAAAAAATATTCATCCCCTACCCTGAGGGGGTTCCACAGAAATGCCCAATCCTCGAGTGATTATTTGGTTTTATTACTCTGACAGAACCTCTGATGGGACAATAAAATAAATCACCCCCTCGGGTTAGAGATTTCTCCGTCCCTCCCTCAAGGCAGAGGAAGATTAATTTTCACCTATTCTTTTACTTTCAGTTACAATTCTACCGACTGTAGTCTGACATGCATATAAACTTAAGTACAGATGGTCATTGAATATCGCCGTTCATTTGTTATGGCATGAAAAAAAGCGTGCTATTCTGCATGAGGCTATTTCCCTCTAGGGTCGAAAATATTGTATTTCCTGGCTAAAAAAACGGCCTTTTAAAGACTTAAAATGTAAACTCCTGGTGAGCGAAAAAACGAGAGGATTTCCCAATTAGGATGCGTATGTAATCAATGAACTTACGTTACGTTAATAATGGCACACCACAGAAAATATTTGTAACTCATTGGATTAGCTGGAAAACCATACAACTAACACATGTGTTTCATGCAACCGCAATATCTATTTTAGGTGGGAGAAAAATATCATTCCACACTTTTGAAAGTAAAAAATAATCTCACAATTTGTTATCAAATGTATATTACGACGACTTTTTACAATAAAGTTTCAAAGACATTTCGATGACATTATCTCTGCCAGTATCTATGTCATTTATGAAAGTTAAGATGAGACTGACGTGTGGAGTTTTTATTATCTTAAGCCTCTAAAGAAGTTGCGTATACACACTTTCTTAGAATAACTCATTTACCATTGTTCGTCACATTACGTAGCAGGATTAGTATAATTGCCTACCTGGTGGACACTGATCACAGGTAATTCGTACCTACAATGCGTGACACCTATCATTCAAATCTCATATATATACCAGTATTGTTAGTATAAACTATTATTTTCATGTCTTGTAAATCAGGTTTATAACCGTGCACGGAACAGATATTTCAGAATATTCCGTCGTCATGTCAAAAGTTATCTCATTAAGTTTCATAGTTAACCTTAAAAAATCTTACGTCATTATTTCAACTATACGAAACATTAGGAAAATTCGCATACTATATGGAAGGAATATCAAAACGTCAACAAATTCATAACGTGATATATTGAGCTCGTGTACATCAACACCTTGCGGAGGTAAGGGTGATTAGATGTTAACCAAATTGAGTGAACAACACAATACTGTGTTCTGGCGGAAAAACAGGAATGACAAACTTACCTGTTTAAAAGCCATAAAGCAAAACAGCTTCTGGTTCTTTTCTCCACTGTATTTGACTTCTTCTTATGAACGTCAAAAGAAATCGATCCGATATTGGATGTATCCCCCCACCAACATCCATTACTTTGATAGAATAATGAGAAATAGGAACACTTGGAAACTTTTGGTATCCTGTGCGAACTGATAAGTAACTCGTGCGCACGGTTTAGTAATCCGTGCGCACGGTTTGTTAATTCGTGCGCACTGTTTGTTAATTCGTGCGCACGGTTTGTTACCTCGAGCGCACGGATTAGTAAACGTTTTACCATGTCCCATCGGAGGCTCCGTAGTACGGTGATATTCGAACACTAACTATTTCCACTGGATAATGTTTATAGTCAATGCATACACATTTTTGACATACATGTATTTTGTGTTCTTCATATTTATTTTAAAATAATAAAAAAATCAATGAACTAGTGTGAGAAAGTGGTTTGTGAACTGAATGTTAAACATATCGTGCTGTTATAAGAGTAAAACATTTAATATTTTTCATTGTAATTCACTCACGTCTATTAGTTGGAATTAGCATACGGGACGCACTACAAAAAGTCGTTTAGCATGCCACAATTATACTGTAAGTTTGGTGATCCTAAAAATAGATTTTGGTTTAGAACAGCTAGCCTCCCATTATCGGAACACCTCTGATTTTGCGCTTAATTGCCAAAGCAACACTGAACTCGCGTTCACCCGTTGCAAATTCCATCTTTCTTAAATTGCAGGTATACATGCGCTTCCATCTGAACGATTTAAAAGATCATTCAGAGGCCATTTACATACAATTGGCAATCTAATCGTCCTGTTCAATGTATATAAACAGAAAAATGATAAATACATTACATTAAAAAAACATTTTTCAACTTGGATATTTTCAACCAAATTGATATATTTATTCGAGAATTATATACTGGGACCTTGCTTCATTTCTTAAACTTCGCATAACATTTACATTGTTCGGTACAAAAATGACAGGGTTTACACGAATAAGTATTCATGTATCGACGTGATCCTAATTAATATTAATGATGATACTAATTCGTAGTTCTTTTATACCGCTTTTTCACAACATAGTTCGTTGGTCGTCTCAAAGCGGTTCAAAAATGTTATTCGTGGTTATAAAGTTTTTGCAACCAGCCAAAATCTTTCTCAACTCCCCAGGGAGCCTCCATACAGCCGGTGATGCCGTTTCGGCGCTCACATCTTGCATTTAACGAGTCCAGCTCTGCAAAACCACGTACTCATTAACAGCTGAGTAGACTGGAACAAGCGGAGTAAAGTATCTTGTTCAAAGACACAACACATGTGCCGTGACGTGACTCGAACCCGCAACCCTTCAGTCACGAGCCTGGTGCAGTACCACTAGACTACCGTGCCTCCGATATTTAATTACAATCAAAAGGTGTTTGAAATTTTTGGGGAAAAACACTTTATGATATTTTTATGGACATCTAGATTAAGCGTATGTCAGACTTAGTGGCATACTTTTTTATTGTGATTCATCTGATTAACTTGTTTAGGAAATAGCAACTATAAATTAGTATAATTAAATATGCACTGTTTTGCACCGACACCCACTCAACATTTGGTCTGGCGTAAAATAGTGTGTTATCTGCAGCCACATCAGGACAAAACTGTGTTATTGGAATCTATAGGATGTTGACCATCATCGTTAAGTTTCATAGTGTTTATTTACTTTACTTATAAAAATATAAAACGCACTCACCATCAAGTCTTATTCTTCCAAAACTGTTTGGATAAGACATTTATCCCAAATGAGTCTTCTCTGGTATTTTAGTGGCTGATTGAAAGAACAATGTAAACCAAACACCAATGTGACTGCCATCCGTGTTCCAAGTTAGTGCGTGGGAACTTAACTGGACATTTTCATCAGATTTCAATTGATCATTTGTACAGTCGAACGAGGCTGCATTGCCAACTGCTGTGGAATCTTTCATTAAGATATATATGTCGGCAGTCTGATGAGCGACGGCTGAAGGGCCAACCACAAATGGTGCACTTCCCATGGTGTTCTCTGTAGGACAACGTTCTGATTTCCACATTTAAAACCTTTTCAAAGTTTACTCCGCTGTCTCGGTATTGCCAAGCAGTAATGTTGGATATTTGAACACAAGATAATGTTCATTCATCGTCAGGATATATGCCGAACCCCATCAAAGAGCTGTGCACCGGATTACTACCGTAGCCATCAACGCCACACCCCATCGCGTTTAACATGTACCGACCCTTTCTGTTCTTGCTTCCACGTTATCTTCAATTACAATGACCTTAGCTGTCGTCGCACTTATTGCGCCATAGTAGCGATAAGTAAATGACTCTTGGCGGTCTTGGTATGAACCCTCCGACACTACAAGAGTCACAAGGTTCCGGCGAAGTTGAGTATCATCAGAAGATGTCTCAACGCCTAAAACATTAAAGAACTAATCATAGGATATCGAAAATAATTCCTGATATAGACTTAAACTCACGTTGATCAATGTACTATAGAGATAACACTCAAGATGCGATCTCCTATAGCCTAAAACGTAACATCTAGAGAAGCTGATGCAGGTCCTCTGACATTGTATATATCCTGTTTTATTGAACCATAGGGGAGGTGACTCACATCGAATGACTCTTGTAGAACCCAACACTGACTATACCAGATCATCAGCATGAACATTAGTTAGTAATTGAATCATAAGATGAAGAACGATTACTTTGAATGTATCCAAGGTATTCACGTTCAAATCACACAAAACCTTTCTTACGGAGAGTTCAATATCAGCCAAATAAACTATCTTGCACATCGTACAGTATCAGATAAATCAACTGCAAATGTGTGTACTACTTGCAATCAGCCAAAACAACCCTCATATGTACTGATTGGAAACCAGCCAAATTAACCGCACTAGTACAGTGTAAAATATCAGCCAAATAAACCGAACTGGTACAGTGTAAAATTATTATTCCTTCAATTATGAATCCATTTCACGCTTTTATTTAATACACCGACTAGATTCATGTATGCTGTCATCTGTGCCGACACGAGAAAACACGGATATCAAAATCAATAAAGAGGTTTGGTGGATAAATAGTAGTTTACGTGTTCAATTTTCCCGTGCAGTTCGTTTTATGACAAGTAAGATATCAATATTTCATTTTGAGAGGCAATATTCTCAACATTTATAGTTAGTCTATTATTGCCTCCAGATCAATACGCCAATTTCATGCTTGGTGAAGCTTTTTGATCCGTATATAGACAATGCACTATGTACCAGTGATGTAAATATTTCACAACAAACTTAGTTCACCCTCCATTCTCATGTTGATAGTTGACACTCAGTAAGTATAGGGGTGATATGTTGAGTAAGTGTTGTTTAGCATGTCGACAAGTTTGTGTTCTGCTGTGGTTGGTGGTGCGTTTTTTTGTTGTTGTTTTATACGATGCCTTAAATATTGAAAAAGATATAATAGGGTAAAAACACAGACACAATCTTTCAGTTGAAACAAAGAAAAACAAACAAAGAGAAAAAAACGGGAAGGATCTTGGCAAAACAGGTTCTATGGCCTGAGCGAAATTTCCCGGTAAACGGTATTTGCCTAAGCTCACTTATAATTACAATATATATGAGTAAATAGTTTCTTTTCTTTGAAGATTTGGTGGAATTTTTCGAAAGAATTTGGCTGGCATTTCTGGCGGGCTCTCAATCAGCGAGGTTGATCGTACCCATTATTCATGCAAGGTTAACATGAACTAACACCATTTTACTTCATTAAACATTTTTAAAACGAGGACAAAGGGTCATATTTTCTGGAAATATTTTATGAAAGGCCAGCACTTCCGGAGCATTGCTTTCAGGGTTCCTGTCTTGTGGCAGGCAAAAATATAAGATGTTTTTAGATAAGGTAACATCCCCTTAATTTATGCCGGGAAACTAAACTAGACCAAGTATCTGAGTAGTTAAGATATTATAATGATCCGAGTCCCTGTGTGGGAATCCTAGTTTCGTGCCGCTTTAATCCTTAACATACTGTTAAATTTTTAGTTATTTAATTACGTTTTGTCTTTATATCATCATTATGGTATTTTTCTCCAACAACTAGACAAAGTTTCAGATACGTGTACACATATCACATTCAACCTCACGCTATACATAATCGATGCCAAACACAGCATCTTAATAGATAGTGGGAGCGTAGACAAGTAAGCTGCGGTGGGGTTATATCAAGTTTACTTAAGTTCGTTTACTGTTGAGTCACCAAGCTTCTTCAAGCATGAAATTAGGCGACCGATATGAAAGCACTCGTACCGGAGCTGATCATTGAATATCGGCAGAACCAGGTCTGCTCGTTGTTTATCTGTGTCTTGGATGTTGCCTTACGATATGAGATCTGGAAATAATCTTACATGGAATTATACTTGAAGCGCTGAAGTCCGATCATTGTTCAATGTGTATTTGCCTACGATCTAACGTCGAAAACTATATCTATATATAATAGCTAGCTCGCTGTAAATTATTTAACATCTTTACGACTATTCCATCGACACTGTACCAACTTTTCTACCTGAGGGAAAAATCGTGTGTCGGCTTAGATGATGTCATACTTGACTGTTTCTTTTGCATCAAAATTATGGAAGAAATCCCTACACAAACGAGAGAAACAGGAGAGTATCCATATTAACTATTTATGTTAGTCTTCCCATCATCATATTAAACACAGCATCAACTGTTATGTTACGTTACAATACGAATGAGTGTCTTGCTTATATAATATAAAGTTAACTGAGATGTTTGATTATCGGTTGCTGTTCAAGTCCGGTACATGTTTTTGCTGATTATCTGTAATGATGTTTGTTGTATAGAAGTGATCTGTATGATCTATTTGTGCGCTGTACAGGACCAGTGGATTTGGCAGATATTGTACAACCCAAGCGGGTAAGCAGATATTGTACAACCCAAGCGGGTAAGCAGATATTGTACAACCCAAGCGGGTTAGCAGATAGTGTACGCTGGACAATAGCAGTGAATGTAGTTAGCATTGTACGCTGTACACGCGTATTCATTTGTACCGTATTGTACACTCGACATGTACGTTTGATTTGGATGATTTTGATGCGGAAATCATGTATATATTCGAAGTAGTCGTACTTCATCTTGTGATTCAATTGCTATCTAAGGTTCATGCTGGTGAAGTAGTATCGGCATTGCTGGATTCTACAAGTGACATTCGATGTGCGTCACCTTTTCTATCGTTTGATACAGTAGGATATTTACAATGTCAGAAGACCTGCATCAGGTACTCCAGATGTAACGTTTTACGCTATAGCAGATCACATCTTGAGTGCTATATCTCTATCAACGCAAACTGCTGGGACTTTTCTGGTGATTCTGATTCAAACATCTACAACCGGAGAAAAGAGACTGATGAGGTACGTTGTATACTGAATCTTCTATAATGTTTGTTGACAAATTATCTGTTAGCCAGATGAAGTTGAATGACTGTTAAAACTGAGAATAATAATAATGATAAATCCTTCATTTATTCTTGATAACACATTGAGCATGAAGCTCATCTTACATTTGGTCAAGATACAATGTATGATAACATGTAGAGTATTTACAGCTAAATGAGATCATTTCAGTTGTGCATTAATTCAAAAATCATGAAACAGATTGATAGCAAGAGGTTACTAATAATAAATGTAACTGAAACTGAACTAAAGCCACATACATGTGATTGCACCTTTACATACAGCATGCCAAACATAAATTACGCTGAACCATACATATATTGCATCCATCTAAAGCTCGTCAGTGAATCTAAGGGCCAAAACGTTGAGAGTTGAAATTGGTCTAAACTACCTTTGGAACAGAGAGGGAAATACCTAAAAGCACTTAATTATATGAATTTCAAATATCTGAGGATTACTAGTAAGTTTTAATTTAATAATAAGTGTGTATTTTATGAACTACTACTTCAAAGAGATAACTCTGGCCATCAATGTCAGGGCCAACCTCGAGGGCTAATATATCAAAAAACAGAGCCTGCACTCGTGTATCCTACAATATGAATGCATATTTTAATTTTGAATTATATGGATTACTGGTAGCTATTTTTTTTTAAAATTGTAGTAATTCATTTTGCAGAAAAGATCAATGAAGCAATATTTAAGATAGTTTCTGTCCCATTGTAGAAAAATAAATAGGAATTCCAATGTGTAGTGAGAATGGGCGGCCAAGGTATCTAAGTTGGTTGGTGCGACGGTATTGTCAAATGAAATACCTGTTCTGAGTCTGTTTGTTTGTTTTTATAGCTTTTCGTTTTATCAAAAGGAGTTCCGCTAGCATTTTATTTTATCAAAAGGAGTTCCGCTAGCATTTAATTTTATCAAATCAATAATTGAAGCTTTGTCATTCGGATATAAAAGTTCAATTAGTATTACACGTTAGGCAGTGGTACTGGAATAAAAGTACTTTTTAAATATACGTTAAAAAAATTTCTTTAATACATCCGTACATGTACAAAGCTCTTATGCACTATCGACCATGTAGTACATTTATCAACCATATATTTCAATTCACTTTTTTTTACCAACCAATAAAGTCGATTGGAAGCAGCTGTCGCATCCCTGGATGTCCAGCTGCAAATGTCTGCGTCATGGTGAAAGGTGTCGCAAAATGCCTGCCTGATAAAGGTGATGTTCTTTTCCCATTTAACACTGAATGTACAACGTCAATATCGTTTCGTCGTCTTGAGTTTGTATTTCAACTCAAATTAATTGTAAATCAGGTTTCACAAGAAATGTGATCACCTGTTTAATATAACCTTTTAATTAGGTCAAGACTTTTTGTGAATCTTTGTATACGCTGCAAAAGGTGGAATACAGTTTTATTCAAGTACCTATCACATGTATCTTGCACATCAAATACAAAGAAATAAATTCTATAGAATTATCCCGTTACGAACTTCCTACCATCCTATTTTCAGTCCCTACACCCTATGCTGACAATCGTCCTACTTTCATTGATGTTGATGGGGTGTATTTCTGGATGTATCCTGCCTTAAAAACCTACGCTGCTGCTAAACAAATATGTGAATCAACACATGGAAGACTGGCAATTTTGGATACGCAGCGAAAACTGCAGCTTATACATGCTGAAGCGAACAATCATTCGAGTAAGATAACACATTATACCTATTATTGTTTCTGCTTTTTTCCTGTTTATATTAACGTTTTTTATATGTGGTAAATAGTGATTCAGTAATTATATAGCTCTTATATAGAACTTTAGGAAAGCAAGTATGGCTAAAACGCCAAAATCAGTACTGTGAAATCTGTCAATGTCGTGGTTTTTAAAATATGTTGATTACGAGAGTACTCATCATCCACGAATTCACAGTTTCGTCAAGTGTTAACAAGTTTGATAAAAAGCAATCCTTGAGTGGGTACATGTACTCGTTGTCCACGAATTCGTGTACCAAGTAAATGGTGTGTTTTATCGGGAAACCACGGAATTTGCTGCAGCATTGACGATATATCTAATAAAAACAAATTTGGCTGTTGAATTTCTTGACGGTTGTCTTATCGCTTTCTGTTATTTTAAGTGTTTTTGTTATCAAAAGGGAGATGAATGACTTCTTGATGTTTCCTGATGTGATATCAAGCTTACAGAATACAATGTTTAATTAAATCATATTTAACAACCTTAAATATATGTCTCTGTTTTTGTCTCTGTCTGCCTTTCTGTCTGTCTGTCTGTCCGTATCTCTCCCTATCTCTCCCAGTTTGCATCATATATGATATTTGAAATAATTATAAACCATTGTGTTACAGGCAATTGGATCTGGTTTGTAGGTGCGACATTGAGTGACGGAAAATGGCTATGGAGCAATGGGGTAACTGTTTCTTTTGTCCAACTGAATCATGATGGAGTCTGTTGTGTGTTATCCAATGGTAGGTTGCATGATTACAATTGTAATAGACTACGTCCATTCGTGTGTAAAACAATTTAAGCTGAAAAAAAGATGAATTGTTCGTGGATCTAGTGCAATGTCAACAAGATGGACCTAACAAACTGGCATATCTTATCATTTAGTATACATACTAGATAACTCGTACGGGTGTTCATTGTATTTTCATACAGTGAGAAAAAAGTATTGACCTTCATTTTGACGGCGTAGATGGAAGCAGTTGTGCCCAAACAGATTCTATCATGCACGTAGGCGTTTAACGGACTGGATCCGTACATTCTTATCGGTGTGAGATGTATCATAGTAAATCGATTAATATGGATCCCTACGCCATTACATGTAATTATGAATTTTCTAACATGACAATAGCTGTGAAAAGTTGTTACATAGATGTAAATACGAAAAAGAATCAACAACATTGTTCTTAGTGTAACATTGCGACCGGGCAGACCACAAATTGAAACTGTATACGACTACGTATAAGTCAAAAACAAAATTAAGGAGAGGTTACTGTTGCATGTAATAAGAAACATGTACAGTGTCTAGTTATTTCGAGAGAAAAACAGTGTTCTGAGTATAATAATGCAAGAGAGGCATCCCTCAAATTAAAACGTAGACAGCATATGATTCTTAGTAACAATCATAATTAGTTGCAGATTACTATTGATAAGAAAAGTATACAGAATCTTTCTATGATTGGACAGGGATCCTTAACCAAGAATGATATCAACGTGTTAATGGAAATTTAGAACCGAAGAGCATAGGAGTCACGAAGTAAAACAGTTTTTAATTATCTTAAAATTTCGAGTGAGTAAGTCGAATTATCGAGTTATTACCAAACAAAACAAATATGTTTTCTACATGTCCATAGTGGTCTTCCGTTATTATCTATTGACTTCACCCACCATAACGGTTCCTTAATCGAAATAGTTACAATAAAAATGCTTTCGTACACACTGCGCGGTTTTTTGTATAGTATCAAATCAATATGTTATATGTCATGCATTTCAATAATTCATTATGTATGAACCCATCAGCCGATGACAAAGTTTGTATCGGTTCATTAAACAAATAGACTTCCACAAGATATCATTATGTTATCAGAAGTATATCGTATTGTTTACTTTTCTACATGTCCATAATGGTCTTTCGTTATTCAGAGTTCTTATATGTAAGACATGTATTTCTCAAACCTAGTCTTGTTAAGTTTGAAAAGCTGGAATTAGTGTTTCTAAGTTACGACGTGATTCCATTTATTTCACCCACTATACACTGTTACGGTTCTTTAATCTAAACAGTTCAATAAATATGCTCCCATACACCCTGCGCGGTTATTTGTCTAGTCTCAAATCAATATGTAGACTGTCATGCATTTCTTTAATTCATTATAGAATGTATGAACCCAACAGCAGATGACAAAATTGTTCGAACGAAAAACTTTTTTCGGTTCATTAAACAAATAGACTTCCACAGATTTTGTGCACAAGCTTTCATTATGTTATCATATGTATATCGTATTGTATACTCTCCTTATTTCTGAATCAGTATGAGTCAATACGAAATCAGTTACTGCTATCGATTATCATTATTATTGATTTACTCGTTCATCATAACGACAGAGCAGCCGGTTTAAACATTCAAAATAAGGAATAATCTACAGCAGTCTGCTTAACGTTTTTTGGAACACAGTCACAATA
>NW_018406913.1:0-395 GCF_002113885.1 Mizuhopecten yessoensis
GCGACTGTCCACCACGAGTGTCTCCGCAAGTGGCTCATGGAGGTCGGTAACAAAAACAATACATGTAGTATATATGTATTTAGGTACTTTCTTTATGAGTTGCTGGAATACTCAGGATATCATAATTTCAATGTTCTGTTTATTTGACTGGAAAAAACTGCAGTCCATAATATTTGTTTAGAAACTGCACTATTTTCTTATGAGAAAAATGACTCAATGTTAACAACAGATAAGAATTATTTGAGTGTCAAAGTGTTTTATTTCTGTAATTGCAGTGCTTCGAAGATGACAGAGACTTTAAATGCAAAGTGTGCAATGTCAAGGTAAGGAACTGAATATGTGATTGTGTGAAACTGATCATGTGATACAATAAAACTGATCATGTGATACAATAA
>NW_018406913.1:1015-1821 GCF_002113885.1 Mizuhopecten yessoensis
ATTGGGGTATGTGAAAAAAACTTCCTTGGGGTATGTTCAAAAATAGCTTCCTTGGGGTATGTTAAGAAATAGAATTAACCTAAACAAAGTGTGACTTGTTTGAAATGTTATGTTTTTCTTGTAGTACAAGTTACACATGGGGTCGATTTGGCTCCCAAAGGGTATGAAGCCGAGACACTGGGTGCAGACATTCTTCTCCTTAATCATCATGGTAGGCTGTCCGTTCGCAGCCTATACCATTTCCCACACACTGGCAGTGACACAGACCTACATCAATGTCCTCATCATCGGCATCACACTGATTATTGAATTCTCCTGTCTAAGGTAAGCTTGCCATCATAGAATGTCTATGACCACTCAGAGTGCATTCACGCTGTGGTTATATCTTTTTTGTATCTTTTTTTGTGCTAGTGGTTTTTGAATTTGTTCCCTTTTCATATCAAATTTATGAAAAGAGTCTGAAAATTTCGTTTTTGTGAGATTCTACCGAGCTAAAAATAAAACTTCTAATCAAGTTTCATAAATCTCCTATGAAATGAAAGCTAATTCAGGATCCTTTTCATCAAATATCACCAAAGATATACCCCAGTATATAGATATATGTCAAATGTGTGTTTTCTCTATTTGACCATCCCCAAAACTTTGGTTTTTGGTATTATATTATTACTACATCAGTGTGATTAGTGATACATTACATGTAATGATGTCATTCTATTGTCTTAGTTCTGATGTCCCAATATAATTATATAGTCATTATATACGGAATACACAAAATATCATATAGGTATATTCAATATTGTGTAAAT
>NW_018406913.1:2189-8547 GCF_002113885.1 Mizuhopecten yessoensis
CTTTATTGCATAGGGTCAAATGATAATAACTTGTTATTAATTGTATACCCTTATCTCAGGTTCTTAAATCTGTTGATATTTATTTTTTACTTTTTTAATTTACTTAATTAGCAATTAGATGCAATAAGACTGCGGTGGCCATGTGGTTAAGGCGTCTGACCGTCTACGAATTACTCACCCTCCAATCACTGGGTGGAGGGTTTGAGGCCTAGATAAGGCAGTGGCCACAGGTCAGTGTTTTTTCTCCGGGTACTCCAGCTTTACTGCACCACCATTTAGGTACAGAAATGTAACAATATTTGTTCTGATTCAAACGGAGTAAGGGATGGATGTTAGGGTGAGACAAATCACCACCAAATCTTCTGTCATTGCCAATAAATCTGTCTCTGCACTGTGTCCATTTCAGAATGGATTCTTCAAACTTAGCTTATTTGGTCCTAAGACCTAATGTTTATTGTGGTAAAATATTTTTTAACATGTTTATTTTTGTAACATATTAATTTGGACAATCTTATGTAAGCTCAGTCATTTCACGTCATGTTTAATATACTGATTACGGGATAGTTCATTGTTTTGAGTTTCTAATAGGGTTGTCAACCAGTCAAATTTGGTAATCGGTTACTCGAAAAATCTTCTTGGTTATCAAACAATAAACAGCAGCAAGCATATTATATAATATGTTTAGCAAATGTTCCATTTAATACATATTTACACCACAAACTTACACATATATATTAATTAGCATGATAGTTTACTCGCATATTTCAAGCTAAACACATGAAATAGTTTTATGTACAGTAAGGCGGAATTCAATTACAATTATCTGTACTGGAAATCATATGCGGAAATATTGTTCTTTAGAACAAAATTTGACCTCTGTACCTTTGTATTCTGGTTTCCGTTTAAAATGTGTTCATGTTTTTTTATGGTGTTGGTGGCATCTCGTTGTCAATAATTACAATAGAGAACAAAAACAACACCAACATGTTAGCCTGAACACTGTATTTATAACAAAACTATCTGATTTTGGACGCATCTATAGTTAATTTGTAGGTCTAAGTCAGGGAAATATGGGGCTCCCCAAAGGGGTAAGTAATTTTCTGGCTATTCGGTAATTGATTTTGGTAACTTGTTTGTGGTCTTCTGACCGAGTAACTGGCTGACCGTTGACAACCCTAGTTTCTAAACTGGTATTTTTTTCTCCAAACTTACAGCTTGAGATCTAGAGTAGAAACCTAATTTCATGTTCTAATCGGTAGGATAGACATGAAAAACATTGTACTTTTCCCGTTCTAACACACTTAACGAACACTACGTTCATGTTGTTTAGAAGCGTTACTTTAATACAGGTACGTAGTAAATTATATTAAAGAACTCTATCTTGTGTTGATGACATGTCACTCTACAGCAGATTGACCAATCAGAAAGAAGCTTTTGAAAGTCGGTCATTTGGCCCCCCATATTAATGCATCATAATAGATCTGTTTGCTGACGGAAGTTTTGGATAGTTTGTTAGGGTCCTGTTATCTCAATTTCATAGGTGAAATTTGGATTTTGATCAGAATTATACAGATCAAATGGCGAGCTGATGCATATTGAAATCTGTGATTATTTTCTGTGAAGAAGTTGAAGTTGTGTGAAATTCATATCGTTGCAATGACACTGTGATATTTGTGAATGCGAAATTGTCCGTTTGTAGTTTGGGATTTCACAACACACTGATCAGATTTCAGTTTTAAATCAAGGATCGATGCTTACTATTTATCTATTCAATAAATACAAATAATTGTCAATCATTCAATTTGATCTTTAAAAGTATGCAATCCCTTATGGAACATGGTTGACTTTTGTGTAGTTTTGGTAGAATCAGAGAGTGGCTAAGTACGATAGTCGGGGCTGAAGACCATTGAGTCGTGGTTTGTATCCAATCAAAACATGCATTGCAGACAAATCATGTTAGCATTACTTTATCAATATTCGTTATATCATTTAAACTTTCAGCGAGTCTAATGAAATATCATTTGGGTATACTGTTGAAGCAATAAGATATATTTTTAAACTATGTATATACATATAATTTATTAAAACAAGCTCAGATTTAAGGTGTTACGGTTGTGATGAGACAATATGGACCCGGTCCCTCTATATATCATGTACATGTATAATTTGACCTGAGCTAAAAGGAAAACCAGTTGTATTCCCTGTTCCCCTGACACAAATTACAATTAAATGAATGATGTTTGGCTTTATTGAGGTAAATGTGGGGCAATAATATCTAGAATAAATCCTGGTACACTACGGTATACTATCGAGATCAAGGGAGGAGATATAATTCTATACAATGTACTCACTATTTGTATTTATAGATGAATCTGCAGGTGCCTCAGACACTGATATTTAAATGTCCATGATGATATGATATCTGTGATATGATTCTAAACAAATATGTGTTCTATGCAAATAATATTTACTGTTCTGCTTTGAAAATAGAGTGTCAAATTTAAATGAGAGGGTATACGAATTATGATTGAGTGGATACAAGAAATTTGACGGTGGGACAAGATATGCTAAGGAAAAGATGTGACATGTGAGTTTGAGTATATATATATACATGAAATATGAATGAGGATATACGAAATATAAGAAGGAGGATTTGAATGAAATATGATTGGGAGGATACACAAAATGAGTAGGAGGTTATGTGATTTATGAATGGAGTATATACAAAATAGAAGTTAAGAGAATATATGAATTATGAGGAGGAGGATATACTAAATATGAGTTGGAGGATATAAGAAATATGAGTGGGAGGATATACAAAATATGAGTTAGAAGTATGAGATAAGAGTATTTGTAAGGAAGTATTGATGTAAAGTGACACAATTCCTGCAACACCAGTTGATCTTCTGAATTACAACTATTGTTTGATGTACATCTTTAATGCATCAAATGTGAAATCTGACTGACTTTTATGACACACCATTCCAGCTTAATAAAAAACTGAATTTGAATGACTGTGTTTTTGGTTGGTTGTAGATACAGATTCCAGACCCACATGAACTAATCAAATCCAGAATAATATGTCACTTAATTTTCCCGTTGGAACTAAAGTAAATCAACTTCATTAATCACATTACATTATTTTATTACTGCATCAAACATAGATCTATGTAAGCTGATATGTATTGAAAACCGGTAAAATAGTTACAGATAGATTTACACACAACTTTCACAAACATTACATTATCATAGCATATCTCTATAATAATATGAATACATTTATATAAAATGTACAAATATGGTAACCAAGGAATGCAGCTGTTGTTATATGTAAGCAGCAGAATGGAAGGGTCTGGTAAATTCTAATTTCTATTTGAAACATTTGATACATGTAGCCTTTCTGTCATTTTGAATGTGAAATTATGATGACTTGTTGACGATTCATGTCCCTACATTTGAAAAGAAAAAGGATTGGTAGAAGGTTTTCATGTTTAAATTACATTAGCTAAATCTGATAATATAACATAACACGAAGAAACCAACTAATCAATTAAAAAAATACAAGAAAGGCTGCAGGTTTTATGTTAAAAATATTGCTATTCCTTTAAATAAACCAAACTTAAGCCGTATGCTTAATTTTGCATGTTAAAATAAGCCAACGTTGAGCTGGATTTGTATGCATGCTCATATTATTTCATTTCACATTGGAGATTTTTTTTCTAAAACGTTATTACAAGTAATCATTTTGAAATCAAATTAAGATAAAGGCTGTTTGCTCCTCTCTGGAGTCTGGGAGAATGTTTCCAAAAC
This sequence comes from Mizuhopecten yessoensis, assembly GCF_002113885.1. Taxonomy (NCBI): domain Eukaryota; kingdom Metazoa; phylum Mollusca; class Bivalvia; order Pectinida; family Pectinidae; genus Mizuhopecten; species Mizuhopecten yessoensis. The sequence goes on from NW_018406913.1 coordinate 6,000, forward strand.
TTGTTTTGAAGTACTCTAATTATTAAATACAGGATGAAGGGGTTGGCTGATGATGAGCACAAGAGATATCAACATGATTTAGTGAGGAATGGTTATTGATTCAAGCATCGTGACATTGAAGCAGGAACACATAATACATGTACATATCTACAATAAAATATTTCATCAGATCAGCTTGACTGCAAAATCTAAATGTAACCTCAGTGAGTATCACATGGTNCCCAGTGATACAGAACACATTATACATGATGTTTACATGGGCCCCAGTGATACAGAACACATTATACATGATGTTTACATCGGCCCCAGTGATACAGAACACATACATGTGTATAGTACAAGTGGATGAAGCAAGCAATATGGACTTACCATGAACAGTTACAACATGTTACATTTTTCACTTTTCATTGTAAGATTTAATTTAGAGAAAATGTCCTTGAATGGATATATGTGACACAACATTTAGTATTGGAACATATTTATTTAAAGTTCATTAAAATATCTTCAACACCAAAAACAAAACTTACAAGATCACATTCAAGATGCGAGGACGGACATTACAGTACAATGCTAAAATCAGCTATATCATTAGGGCAAGATATTTGTGTGATATATTTCTTGCTGCTATTTTGTTTCATCCAGTTGGTGAATACAAACTAAGTTTATTCTATATCTAATACACAACTCAGAGGACACAATATTTCAAGCATCTATACATATTCAGATTTTTCTCTAGACCTATAAACACAATGATTACGGGTAGATATTTAGGGTCCTTGGCAAACATTTATGTGACAATAAATCTTACACACCTATCTATATATGTAAAGTGTAAGGGAGTTACATATATCATCATAGTACTGTTTCAATTTCTTTTCAATAATATTGCACACTTCCAAATATAGTACACTTAAAGAAAAAAATATTTGGTAAAAACAAATACCTAGTAATTATATGTAAAACTTATGGAATACATATTCAGACAGTTTTTGTTAAAAAGAAAGAAAGAACTTATACAAGAATTCCACGGAAGTGGATGTGTTGCCTGCTCAGGAAGCTGCGAGATTGTGCTTAGCACTGCATGTTTGAGTTTGATCGGCCCAAGGAAACTCAAGTTATCGCACGAAAACAGATTTTCTATTTATAGTAACAGTGACCTTGACCTTTGACCTTCGGACCTGAAAAGCAATCCGAAGCAAGCACTTTTGGTAAGGAAGCACTGCATGAAGTTTGAGTTTGATCGGCCCAAGGAAACTCAAGTTATCGCACGAAAACCTCTGTGTGGACGACGCCGCCGACACCGACGACGACATAGCAATACCTATATATGTGTCACCAGCTTTTCGCAGGCGACACAAAAATGGGCCAACTTTGCATAAGTTTGATTAAGTAATATTTGTGTTAATCATAATTAGCAATTTTTCTACATATATTGCATAAATAAAATTTATAAATTTCATAACATATATTTGCTTAGACTAGCAGTAAAAAAAAACTTTTTTCAAATGCATTACTAGTCTTAGTGACTTTAAAAACTTCTCTCTCAGAGCATCCTCGATATCCAGGGGTTACACTCACTTTCGCTCTCTACACCCCTGGAATACCAGGTATGTCATAGCAAAATTGAAGGCACAAAGATAGCTGTTTGATTGGTGTCAGGTAAAACAAACTGACCAATCGCTAGGCTGATACCTATCCTTTGAAGATTACAAAGGAGGGACACCCAACTTCAAAGCCTGTCAATTTTTACTGTTATATGACCGCTAGATTCTTTTGATGTACATCAAAGGATCGAGCTATTATTCTTGTCTCATCAACAAGGTGGCACACACCGAGCCTTCAATTTTGCTATGACTTATTCCAGGGGTGCAGAGAGCGAAAGTGAGCGTAACCCCTGGATATCGAGGATGCCCTCAGAGTTACAATGACATCTATAACATATTAGCACTAATGATATGTACTCGACAATTGTGCATCATATTGTCAACCTGCAGCTAATACCAATCACAATTACAAGGCAAACTATATAAGCTAGCGCATATAGACTACACATTTGTCAGACCATTTTTTATCAATAGCAGACCAGCAGCTAATGACAAAAGCAATTACAGGGCACACTAGACTACCTCTGTCAGATCTTTCTTCATTGATGGCAGACTTACAGCTCCTAATGTCAATTATAGGGCAGAGAGAAGATTAACGTTGTCAGATTTGTTTTCATCCATGACAATTAGGGCAAATAAGTCTATCTTTGTTTCAGACTCTTTGTCCATTGATGACAGTGAACCTTTTCTTCGGAATTTTATCAAACAACAAAATGCCTCCAGCTCTTTCAATGGCCTCCACAGGCACCATGAAATTTTTAATGGGAACACTATCAGGAATCACTTCATTTGGCATCACAAATGACATCAGTTCAAACTCTCCATGGAAGTTCTCTACAGCCACGACCTTGAAGAAATGTGTGGGTACAGCCACATTGTTTGGACCAATCACAGGATACTTCACATACAACTTTCCATCTGCTTCCCGTCTGAAATGAATGTGT
>NW_018406914.1:0-396 GCF_002113885.1 Mizuhopecten yessoensis
CCCGTTATGGTTACTAAACTATATACAATACTCGATAAAATACACGACTCAAGACAATACCCGTTATGTNACAATACCCGTTATGGTTACTAAACTATATACAATACTCGATATAATACACAACTCAAGACAATACCCGTTATGGTTACTAAACTATATACAATACTCGACATAATACACAACTCAAGACAATACCCGTTATGTTTACTAAACTATATACAATACTCGATATAATACACGACTCAAGACAATACCCGTTATGATTACTAAATTATATACAATACTCGATATAATACACAACTCAAGACAATACTCGTTATGGTTACCAAACTACAGACAATACTCGATGTTATACACAACTCATGACAATACCCGTTATGGTTACTAAACTACGTA